>NW_028270154.1:61059851-61212516 GCF_037043375.1 Chiloscyllium plagiosum | reverse complement strand
TCGCATTCTTGCACTGGACCACTGCCCCCATTACTGCACTGGGCCACTGCTCCCATTCCTGCACTGGGCCACTGCTCCCATTACTGCACTGGGCCACTGCTCCCATTCCTGCACTGGGCCACTGCTCCCATTACTGCACTCGGCCACTGCTCCCATTCCTGCACTGGGCCACTGCTCCCATTCCTGCACTGGGCCACTGCCCCCATTCTTGCACTTGACCACTGCACCCATTCTTTCACTGGGCCACTGCTCCCATTACTGCACTGGGCCACTGCTCCCATTCCTGCACTGGACCCCTGCCCCCATTCCTGTACTTGACTGCTGCTCCCATTTCTGAACTTGGCCGTTGCCCGCTCTCCGCAGCGAGTAAGTGAGTTGTGTGGGTTGGGGGAATGAATAGAACATGTTGCTCCTTGAATATTTTTGCGCTTACTCATTGTAAGGCATTTCTGCTAACCTTTTCTCCTCCTGCTTGTTATATGAACATTAAAATTATGACCAGGAGTCAGTCATTTGGACCTCAAGTCTTCTCTGCCATTTAATGAAATACTGGCTCATTGCATTATCTCCCTCATTTATCTCACATCACCGCAGAGGAATATTAGATGGTTACGTTTGGTAAGCATATCCTCCTTTGAATTATGAAATCAATTTAGCATGTGGAAGTTCCATTGCCGAATAACATATTAACATTTTAAAAAGTTCACATGTATCAACTCATGAGTAAGGTACAGGAGCATAAATAGCATCTGTGGACTATATTTTAATGAGAAATAATGCCTTCAGGAGAAAGGAGATGAGTGGAGAATTGTGAGATGAGTAGTTGTATTTCCTTTTGAAATGCACAATGTTCTAAATTAAAATTGTTGCTTTCTCAATAATAAAGATTATGCTGCAGAGGAAAAATAAAACTTAAGTAATACTAATTATTCCCATATGTGAACCCTTGTTCTTTGCTTAAATGGAGATTTTTTTAAAAAATGTTGTCATTGAAGCTAAAGCTTGCTCAGAATCTTGGTTGATTGAGTAATTTTAAAAATACTTTATCTATTACGTGAACATTTATCAGATGTCTTACTAAAGTCACTGAAGAAGCAACTAAATGCCTAGATCAACTCATTGAGTAAGATAAGCTTAAATCTTGTTTTTCTTTACAATTTTTAAAAATCTGAACTCAGGATTTCAGTTGTAGCTCTTGGCATTCTTTAAACTAGGATCATTTTTCAGGATAAGTAGAATAGGCGGTGGTCTATAGTCCTCAAATTTGTACAGAGCTCTGATTTTCCAGATAGTTATGTATTACATTCAAAATTGTGGAGGCCCAATAATGTACTTTGATCAGAACAGCCTATATCAACCTTCTTCTCAGCTTCTAATACAGTCTGACTGGGACCACCAAAGTGATAGGTACAGGACATGAAAATGTATTTATTATTAGGAGTTACTGTTCTCATGGTAGACTCATCCCTATTAATTGATGGATAAAGGGAGTTTTCTTTTGCACCTACTTCATATGAAATTCTGATTCGGGAGGGTGCTCATGATTCGGTTTTCATTTTCCATTATCATCATTTATACTTTAAGAAGTTAAGAAAGTTCACAAAAACAACAACTAAAAACAATTATGAATGAAACATGTTTTCTACTGTGAAGTTTTTGTTCTAATTTTCACAAAATGTTTACATGTAAAAGTATTTGAATTTCAGACGTGGTAAGCATACGTGTCTGAGTATACCATAGCGAAGTGAAATTTGCTCTTTAAAGTAGGGTTGGTTCTTTTATTTGGCTAGTTAATGGGCATGTTGTATGTTTTGTTATCTCTATCCTAAATGTTTTTTTCTAATACAACTTATCCATGCTTGTGAAAAGGAAACACTTTGTTTTAATAACAGCAGTCACATGCCTAGATTGCCAAATTATTAAACAGATATTATGCAACAAAAAGTTCACAATACAAAATAATTGCACTTTATAAATTACAAATGATGTATAATTTGAAGCTATATTATAGTGTCTTGACCACTTCAATTGAAAATGTTTAAAAGCTTGGCAGCAGTGATATGACCTTATGCCTTCTGGATTATCAACTGCAAAGTCTAACCAGCAAAGCAAACCACCTACTGAGCAAATCATAAATGAAAATCATAATGAAAACTATTTTTCTGCCTAGAATAATGTTCCACCACCCTGCACTGTATTTAAATGCATCCATTATTGTTCAACAGTCAGTATACTTTTTCTTTGGAGCTCAACTTGAATTAACATTGCTTCTTACTTCCAAACTTTTTATTTCGTAAACTGTTAAAGATTTAATTTCTCCCTGTGTTCTACCTCACCTTGGAGAAGTCCCTGTGACTAACACGTAAACAGGTTGAACTGCAATTCTTATTGTCAAGTTGAGTTAGTTTATCCACAAATGGTAGTTTTCAACAGCCTTTAAATGTAACCAAGAGAAAGAACTAACATATGGGCAAAATTCAATAGCCCAAAAGTAGGCATGGGGATTGTAATACTTGATTGGCCTGGCCAGTTCTTTCCAATGCAGACAGCATTCAAACTTTGTGTTAGCTGCTAATTTAAATGATAGTAATGTGCAGCCTAATGCTAAATGAGATGTGGAATTGCTGCATGCCTGAGCATGGGCTGAAATTCATAAGGAACTAACATGACTTCAAGCTCCATAGTACTTCTTACAGGGGAAGCACATTCCAAAAGCAGCAGGTGCTGGAAATAGCTAAGGGGAAGTGCCTCATTTTCAAAGAGGGTGGCAATGGTAAATGCACACTAAGAGCATACCCTAACATTATTTGATGCAGCATTGGAGGCCCTGATTCATGTGCTACAGAGGACAGGAGTTCCGGCGATCCTACCGGCATACATTGCAATGACTGCGAGCCAAGATAGCTAATGCAAGCAATGTATTCACAAGGACTGGGATGCAGTGCAGAAGAACATTTAATGATATCACATAAGTTGTGAAGGTCAGTGAATTCACCCCCAAATACCATAGACTTAAAATTGAACCTTAAACTTTACTATATGACAATCTACAACACATGTAAAGCTCTTTCTAACACACAGAAATAATATGTGATAAACTTAGATAATAAAATACTGCGATCAAACACCCCAGAGTGCACATCAAGTAGTGGCTGTAAGAAGCCAAATCCCACACATTTCTCAGTATCTCCCCAAAGATGTCGATGATATATTGGTCATCAAATCTAATTTATGTTTCTCAAGGGGTTAAAATTTTCCTTTATTGCTAAACTGGCCTTGAAATTCCCTCTCAAGAGTCATTCCATTATGAAATGCCTCACTGACAGTTTCTGTTCTGGTTGATCTCTCTCCTTTCTTGAATCTACACTTCCCTGCACTCAGAAATCTGCCAGTACGTCTTCACAGGTACAACTTTAGCTTTTCACTGACAATTTGCTTCACAAGTTATATAATTCCTTTTGTTTTTTTTTTCCCTGAGCTTCTATGTTGTTCAGCTCTGTCAAAAGGACACAGATCATGTGCTTTGCAACCCTCACTGGCAAGGACGCTGATCAATGAGACCATAAGACAATAAGATATAGGTGTAGAATTAGGCCATTCAGCCCATCAAGGCTGCTCTGCCATTCAGTTATGGCTGATGTCGTTTCTCAGCCCTATTCTCCTACCTTGTCCCTGTGACCCTTGATTCCCTTACTAATCAAAAGCCTATCTATCTCTGTCTTAGTAACACTAAATGACAAGAATTCCACAGCCTTCTGCAGGAATGAGTTCTACAGATTCACCATTAAATTCCTCCCAGTGTCAATTCTAAAGGGTCATTCCTTCACTCTCAGGCTGAGCCTTTAGATCCTCGTCTCTCTACCAGTACATATATCTTCTTCGCATCCACTCTGTCCTGGCCTCTCAGTATTCTATAAATTTGAATGAGATCTCCTTCATCTTTCTGAACTCCACTGAGTACAGATCTTGAGTCCTCAACTGCTCCTCATTTGGCAAGTCCTTCATTCCTGGGAGCATTCTTGTGAATCTTCTCTGGACCCCCTCCAAGGCCAGTACATTCTTCCTTAGATACGGAGTTCCACACAATATTCCAAATGCTGTCTGAACAGAGCGTTATGCAGCCTCAACTGTACATTGAATTCACTAAACATGTGAATAAGAAATGGTTGGAGGCACTGGATACGACGATGTCTATGGGCCCTGACAAATCACAGCGATAGTACATCGAGACCTGTCCTCCAGAACTTGTCATATCCCTGTTCCAGTACAGCTACAGCACGAGCATCTACCAACAATGCAGAAAATTGTCCAGGTATGTCTTGTACACAAATATAATCCAGTCAATTATCACTCACCTGTCTACTTCTTGGTCATCAGTAAAGTGATGAAAGGTATCAACAACATCTACCAAGCTGCACCTGCTCAGCATGACCTACTCAGTAATGCTCAGTTTGAGTTCTACAACACCTGAACTCATTACAGCCTTGGTTCATAGAAAATAGGACATTACAGTGCAGCACAGGCCCTTCAATGTTGCACCAACCTGTGGAACCAATCTGAAGCCCATCTAACCTACACGATTCCATTTTCATCCATATGTTTATCCAATGACTATTTAAATGCCCTTAAAGTTGGCGAGTCTACTGTTGTTGCAGGCAGTGGCATTCCATGCCCCTACTATCTCCGAGTAAAGAAAATACCTCTGAGATCTGTCCTATAACTATCACCCCTCGATTTAAAGCTATGTCCCCTCATGCTAGCCATAACCATCTGAGGAAAAAGACTCTCACTGTCCAACCTATCTAACCCTCTGATTATCTTATATGTTTCAATTAAGTCACTTCACAACCTTCTTCTCTCTAACGAAAGTAGCCTCAAGTCCCACAGCCTGTCCTCATAAGACCTTCCCTCCATACTAGGCAACATCCTGATAAATCTCCACTGAACACTTTCCAAAGCTTCCACATCCTTCCTATTATGACGTGACCAGTACTGTATGCAATACTCCAAGTGTGACTGCACCAGAGTTTTGTACAGCTGCAGCAAGACTTCATGGCTCCGAAACTCAATCTCTCTACCAATAAATGCTAATACACTGTATGTCTTCTTAACATCCTATCAACCTTGGTGGCAACTTTCAGGGATCTATGTACATGGAAACCGAGATCTTTCTGCTCATCTACACTGCCAAGAATCTCACCATTAGCCCAGTACTCTTCATTCCTGTAGCTCCTTCCAATGTGAATCACCTCACACTTTTCTGCATTAAACTCCAGTTGCCACCTCTCAGCCCAGCTCCGCAGCTTAGCTATGTCCCTCTGTAACCCACAACATCCTTCAGCACTATCCAGAACTCCACTGACCTTAGTGTCATCCGCAAATTTACTAACCCATCCTTTTATGCTCTCATCCAAGTCATTTATAAGAATGACAAATAGCAGTGGACCCAAAACAAATCCTTGTGTTATATCACTAGTAACTGAACTCCACGATAAACATTTCCCATCAGCCATCACCCTCTGTCTTCTTTCAGCTAGCCAATTTCTGATCCAAATCGCTAAATCACCCTCAATCCCATGCTGCCGCATTTTGTTCAATAGGCTATAGTAGGGCAGCTTATCAAATGCCTTACTGAAATCCACATGCACCACACCAACCGCTTTACACTCATCCACCTGTTTGGTCACCATTTCAAAGAATTCAATAAGATTTGTGAGGCATGACCTTCTACTCACAAAACCGTGTTGACTATCCCTAATCAAATTATTCCTTTCTAGATGATTATAAATCCTATCTATCATAACATTGGGCAACACTTTACCCACAACCAAAGTAAGGCTCAATGCTCTATAATTACCAAGGCTGTCTCTACTCCCTTTCTTGCACAAGGGGACAACATTTGGCTCTATTCCTGTAGACAATGATGACATAAAGATCAAAGCCAAAGGCTCTGCAATCTCCTCCCTGGCTTCCAAGAGCATCCTTGGATAAATCCGATCCAGCCAACTTATCTATTTTCACACTTTCCAGAATTGCTAACACCTCATCCTTGTGAAGCTCAATCCTTTCTAGTCTAGTGGCCTGCATCTCAGTATTCTCCTTGACAACATTGTCTTTTTCCAGTGTGAATACTGATGAAAATATTCATTTAGCACTTCCCCTATCTCCTCTGACTCCATGCACAACTTCCCACTACTATCCTTGATTGGCACTAATCTTTCTTGAGTCATTCCTTTATTCCTGATATACCTATAGAAAGCTTTAGGGTTTTCCTTGATCATACCTGCCGAAGACTTCTCATGTTCCTTCCTGGCTCTTCTAAGCTCTCTCTTTAGGTCTTTCCTGGCGAACTTGTAGCTCTCAAGGGCCCGAATTGAGCCTTCATGTCTTATCCTAATATAAGCCTTCTTCTTCCTCTTGACAAGAGATTCAACTTCTTTTGTAAACTACGGCTCCCTCGCTCGACCACTTCCTCCCTGCCTGACAGGTATATATTTATCAAGGACATGCAGGAGCTGTTCCTTGGATAAGCTCCACATTTCAATTGTGCCCATTCCTGCAGTTTCCTTCCCAATCCAAAACATCCTAAGTCTTGCCTAATTGCATCATAATTGCCTTTCCCCCAACGAGAACTTTTGACCTGCATTATATATCTATCCCTTTCCATCACTAAAGTAAACATAACTGAATTGTGGTCACTATCACCAAAGTGTTCACCTACCTCCAAATCTAACACCTGGCCAGGTTCATTACCCTGTACCAAATCCAATGTGGCCTTGCCCCTTGTTGGCTTATCTACATACTGTGTCAGGAAACCCTCCTGCACATATTGGACAAAAACCGAGCCATCTAAAGTCCTCGAACTATAGTATTTTCAGTCAATATTTGGAAAGTTAAAGTTTCCCATAACAACTACCCTGTTGCCCTCGTGCCTATCCAGAATTAACTTTGCTATCTTTTTCTCTACATCTCTAGAACTATTCAGAGGCCTAGCGAAAACTCCTAATAGGGTGACCTCTCCTTTCCTGTTTCTAACCTCAGCCCATATTACCTCAGTAGATGAGTTCTCAAACATCCTTTCTGCTACAGTAATATTGTCCTTGACTACCAATACTACACTTTCCCCTCTTTTACCATCTTCCCTGTTCTTACTGAAACATCTAAATCCCAGAATCTGCAACACCCATTCCTCTCCCTATTCTATCCATGTCTCCAAAATGGCCACAACATTGCAGTCCCAGGTACCAACCCATGCTGCAAGTTCAGACATGGAGAGTGACAGCCTTTGCCATCAAGCATACTTAGGTTCCCTAGCAAAACTGGAATCAATAGGAATCAGCAGCAAACATTCTGCTGCTTGGAGTCATATCTAACATATTGAAAAATGACTGTGGTTCAGCTCCAGGACATCGCTGCAAGAGTTGCTCAGGGTAATGTTCAAGGCCCAACCATCTTCAGCTGTTTAATCTCCATCATAAGGAGAGATGTTCACCAATGGATTGCACAATTTTCAGTTCTATTCATGACTCCTCAGATACTGAAGCAGTCCATGTTCAAATGCAACAAGACCAAGAAAATATCCAGGTTTTGGGCTGACAAATCGCAAATACAATTCGCACCACACAGTGCCAGGCTATGACCATCTCTATGTTACCATCATTAAATCAACATCCTGGGGATTTACTTTTGATCAAAAACTCAACTGGACTGGCCATTGAAATGCAGTGCCTATAAGAGGCTAGGAATACTACAGTGAGTAACTCATCCCCTGACTCCCCCAAGGCTGTCTACTATCTACAAGACACAAGTCAGGCATATGATGGAATACTTCTCACTTGCCTGGATGAGAGTAACTCCAACAACACCCAAGAAGCTTGACACCATCCCATGACAATTCAGCCTGCTTGATTGGCACCACAACAACAAACATTCAACTTCTCCACTACCAACACTCAGTTGCAGCAGTGTCTACATACACAGCAGAAATTCACCAAAGATCTTTAGACAGCATCTACCAAATCCACAACCACTTCTATATAAGTCAAGGCAGCAGATACATGGGAATACTGTCACCTTCCAAGTTCCCTTCCAAGCCACTCACCATCCTGACTTCGAAATATATTGCCTTTCCTTCTGTTTCACTGGGTCAAAATCCTGGAATTCCCTCCCTGAGGGCCTTGTGGATCTACCAACATCACACGGACTGCAGCAATTCAACAAGCATCTCAGCACCACCTTCTCAAGGGCAGATAGGGATGGGATGGCCAGCCTGTGATGTACATGTCTGACAAGTGATTTAAAAAGAAACCCTGTCAAGCTCCTTAAAAATCCTATCCATTTCAATAAAATTACCTCCCATTCTTATAAACTCCAGTAGATAGAGTCCGAACCTGTTTAGCCTTTGCTCATAAGACCATCCTTCCATATTGTTGTGGTTCTGTTCGCCGAGCTGGGAATTTTTGTTGCAGACGTTTCGTCCCCTGTCTAGGTGACATCCTCAGTGCTTGGGAGCCTCCTGTGAAGTGCTTCTGTGATGTTTCCTCCGGCATTTATAGTGGTTTGTCTCTGCCACTTCCGGTTGTCAGTTCCAGCTGTTCGCTGCAGTGGCCGGTGTATTGGGTCCAGGTCGATGTGTCTGTTGATAGAATCTGTGGATGAGTGCCATGCCTCTAGGAATTCCCTGGCTGTTCTCTGTTTGGCTTGTCCTATAATAGTAGTGTTGTCCCAGTCGAACTCATGTTGCTTGTCATCTGTGTGTGTGGCTACTAAGAATAGCTGGTCGCATCGTTTCGTGGCTAGTTGGTGTTCATGGATACAGATCGTTAGCTGTCTTCCTGTTTGTCCTATGTAGTGTTTTGTGCAGTCCTTGCATGGGATTTTGTACACTAGGAGAAAGTGAGGACTGCAGATGCTGGAGTACCAGAGTTGAAAAGTGTGGTGCTGGAATAACACAGCAGGCCAGGCAGCATCTGAGGAGCAGGAGAATTGACGTTTTGGGCATAAGCCCTTCTTCAGGGATTTTGTACACTACGTTGGTTTTGCTCATGCTGGGTATCGGGTCCTTTGTCCTGGTGAGTTGTTGTCTGAGAGTGGCTGTTGGTTTATGTGCTGTTATGAGTCCTAGTGGTCGCAGTAGTCTGGCTGTCAGTTCAGAGGACCCAAACTCTGGGTCAGATTCGTGGATGACACCTTTGTAATCATTAAAAACACAGAAATAGAAAACATACACCGGATCATCAATGCCACACTCACCAGGAATCAGATTCACTAGAGAGGAAGAAAAGGACAACCAACGCCAATCCTAGACGTGATGGTACAGAGAACACCTAACGGAGAATTCACCACAAAGGTATACAGGAAAGCCACACACACAGACAAAGTCCTGAACTACGAAAGCCACCACCCCAACACACACAAAAGAAGTTGCATCAAGACACTGTTCAAAAGGGCCACAACACACTGCAGTACACCAGAACTGCAAAAAGAGGAAGAAGAACACCTCTACAATGTATTCGCCAAAAGTGGATACCCCCGCAATTTCATCAACAGATGCCTAAGGGAAAGACAATGGACTGAGGACATGCCACAACCCAAAGGACTAGCCACGTTTCCATACATCAAGAACATTTCTGAACTGACAGCCAGACTACTACGACCACTAGGACTCATAACAGCACACAAACTAACAGCCACTCTCAGACAACAACTCACCAGGACAAAGGACCCGATACCCAGCATGAGCAAAACCAATGTAGTGTACAAAATCCCATGCAAGGACTGCACAAAACACTACATAGGACAAACAGGAAGACAGCTAACGATCTGTATCCATGAACACCAACTAGCCACGAAACGACGCGACCAGCTATCTTTAGTAGGCACACACGCGGATGACAAGCAATATGAGTTCGACTGGGACAACACTACTATTATAGGACAATCCAAACAGAGAACAGCCAGGGAATTCCTAGAGGCATGGCACTCATCCACAGATTCTATCAACAGACACATCGACCTGGACCCAATACACCGGCCACTGCAGCGGACAGCTGGAACTGACAACAGGAAGCGGCAGAGACTATAAATGCCAGAGGAAGCATCATAGAAGCGCTTCACAGAAGGCTCCCAAGTACTGAGGATGTCACCTAGACAGGGGACGAAACGTCTGCAACACAAATTCCCAGCTCGGCGAACAGAACCACAACAACGAGCACCCGAGCTACAAATCTTCTCACAAACTTTGAATCCCTCCATATGTGGGATCATCCGAGTGAACCTTCTCTGAAGTACTTCAAAATAAATGATATCTTTCCCTGAGTAAAAGGATCAAAATTGCTCAAGTACTCCAAACGTGATCTCATCAACAGCTTGTACCATTGCAGTAAGACTTCCCTACCTTTATACTCTAAACCCCTTGAAATATGGTTAATGTTCCATTAGCCATCCTGATTACCTACTGCATCTGTGTCCTAGTTTCCTTTGTTCCTGCATAAGTCGTCTCAAGTCACTTTGAATGGCAGCTTCCTGCAGTTTTTCTCCATTTAAATAGTATGGCCTTTCAGCCTGGCATGGTGGTCTCTCAGCCTGGTGTGGCAGTACCCTGGTACAGTGTGGAAATATCCCGACACAATGTGGTAGGACTCCAACACAATGTGGCAGTATCCCTGCACAGTGTGGCAGTATCCCTGCACAGTGTGGCAATATCCCGACACAGTGTGGCAATATCCCGACACAGTGTGGCAATATCCCTGCACAGTGTGGCAGTATCCCAGCAGTGTGGCAGCATCCCTGCAAAATGTGGATATATTCCTCACAGTGTGGCAGTATCCCTGCAGAGTGTGGCAGTATCCCTGCATAGTGTGGCAATATCCCTGCACAGTGTGGCAGTATCCCTGCACAGTGTGGCAGTATCCCGGCACAGTGTGGCGATGTCCTGTCCTGGTGTGGTGTATTTACTATAGCCTGTGGAGGTTTTTGGCTTGACATGACCTTGGTCTGGACTTTCAGCTTTGGGGTGATTCCAGACCGGTCTCCCAGTCTCAAGTGCCTTGAGGCGAAGCCTCGTATGGTCTGGAGTCAAGGTCAGCACAAATTGGATGCTAGGTGCCAGCGTGGACTTGGGTGGAAAGACTGTTGTTCTGAACTTTTTATTTCTCTATTTTGTAATTTATTCTTTTGATCTGTAATCTTGGGCTTTTTATTTCTTTATTTTTCTAATTTTTTTTCTAAGAACTTGTTCTGAAGAATCTGTACCTAGGTACCTTGTACCTAAGATGGCACCATAAGTGGCTAACTGTAAACTTTTCACTGTATTCATTTGAGTACATGTGACAATAAAGCTACTATAATTCAATTCAATTAAATTTTTCCATTCTTATATTCTCCCTTTCAAAATGGACATCACATTTTGCATATTATACTCCATTTGACTTTTTTTTAACCTACTCGCTAAACTTAACAATATTTCCTGTAAACTGTTTATATCCCTCTTTCAACCTGCCTCTTCAGTTGTTTTTGTGTTATCTGCAAATTTTGCTGTGTAAAGGTGATACCAAAAATTGCCACTGGAACACAAAGCTTGATAAATAATCTTCACTGTTGATAATATTCAATACCCTTTGACCAGTTCAAATTTGTCCACCTAACTTTCGGTGCTATATGAACCAGATGTGTTCCAGCAGAATGTTGACAAGGTCTACCAAGAATATAAAGGAGGAGTCAGCAATGCTGATGATACTGAATATATTGTTTCATGAAAATGATCATGAATATAATATTTATGAAGAATCAGGAGAATTCAAATTAAGCAAATCAAAGGTACAGACGATGTGAAGGTTATCGAATGTCAGTTCTTCCGAACAGAGTGTATGCCTAACAGAGTCAAGCCAAGTCCTGAGAAAGTCACTGCCATGTCTGAGATGGAAGTTCTAAAACACAAGAAAGAGTTGGATAAGCTCATAATTTATGCAATAGATTCTTCATACCTTATTTGACAGAACACATAGCAAACCTACAGGACCAGATGAGAATAGATATTAAGCAGTATTGGTCAGCATCACAGACATGCTCTTTTAACAAGCTCCAAAAGATAGACTTGATTCTTTCACACTATGTTACAGCAGAAAGTCACCTGTCACTTTTGTAGATAGTCTGTGAAAGGATTGGGAGTGACTCTTCTTCTATAAGAGGAAAAAATGATATAATTTGTATCGAAAACTCATCATCAGCTGAGACCATAAATGCCAATATAAAAAGAGAATGCTTGGCAATCGAGTTTGGATATGGAAAATTCCTCCTATAACTGTAGGGGTAAGTGCATACTGGAGAGTGATCATCATTCACCTAAATAGATCTCCAAGAAAAATCTGTGGAGAAAACCAGCAAGATCGCTGAGGCTATACATTAGGCGTCAGATTGAATTAGCAAGGAAGAAAATTGATGTTACTTGATGCTCTGTCTCCACAGGAGGAACATTAAATGACAGATTTAGATACAAATAGCTATCACCTAATGATAATGCCAAAGTTGAGTAAAGTTAGAAATGAGACCAACAATGACCACATATTACAGATGCTCTCCCAATTAGTCATCCAGGGATGGTCCATTTAAAACACAAGAACAGTTCAGCAATATATCAGCACTATTGTATCAAAAACAAGATCGCACTAGAAAATGGAACTCAACAGGCTGAATTCAGAAATATAATACTCAGAGAAGAACTGGATTAACTTCTCCAGAAGATGCATGAAGGCCACTCAGGTTTAGTCAAGTATTAACTCACAACCACATCAGCAATGTACTGGATAATATCAAAGAATGAGAGATGATCTTATTGACATATGCAAGATTCTTAGAGGACTTGACAGGGTAGATATGGAAATGTTGTTTTCCTTGTTGGAGAGTCTAGGTCCAGAGACCATAATCTCAGAATAAGGTGTTGCACATTTAAGGCACAGATGAGGAGGAATTTCTTCTTCCAGAGGGATATGAATCTGTAGAATTATTTACTGAACATCTATGTTGAGGCTTTGTTATTAAGTATACTCCAGCTTAAGATAGATTTTAGACAGTGAGGAAATCAAGGGTTATAGGGAAAAGGCAGGGAAGTAGAGTTGAGAGTTATTAAATCAATGACCTCATTGAATGGCAGAGCAAACCTGATAGGCTGAATGGCCTATGTCTGTTTCTATGTCTTCTGGTGTCATGGATAAGTATGTATCAGAACACGTGACAATGGAATCCAATTCACCATCACAAAATTTACAGAGTTCACTTGACGGTATGGGTTCAGCATTGTCATCATCATCATCTCAGCACCAAGTTATTCAAGGAGACAGTCAAGAGGACCCTTATGGCACATGGACAGATAAAGAAAAACTCAAACTATGTTATATTGTCATTCTCATCTACATCACTTCAGGCTGGCATGAAATAGCCTGCGGAGCTTTTGAATGAAAACATTATGAGATAACCACAAAGCAAGATACTTGCTGCAAGTGACTAGCAGGAAGCAAGACAGCAGATGCACAGAAAGAACATTGTTAACACTTTGTCAAACATGCAAAATTATTAACTAAGCTGTTGAAAGGATAAACTGAACATGCACTAGGATAAAACATGAAATCCTGGAACCCAGCAAAAGCTGATCGAATGTCATAAAAATCAGTGAGACTGAACCTAGTAAGCAAAGGGGAAGGAACAGCATCTCCATTCAATCTACCCATGAGCTGGAGAGATAGAAGATATCATTAACACCATTGGCAGTGTTATTAATGAACAGTGAAACACCGTCTGCATCCCTAGCAAGTAGCACAACGTTAAAAACATCATGACCAATTTCTACGTGCAGAAGCTACACATCTATGCTACTTATACAGCACACCAAATCACCACTAAGAATCATTTTGAGTGCCACTGAAATTCTGATGAAGGGTCACTGGGAACTCAAAATTCTAACTCTGTTACTCTGTCTACAGATGCTGCCAGACCTGCTGACTTTCTGCTTTTTTTGTTACCGATTCTAGAATTTGCAGGGGTTTTTTTGTTTTTTATAAAATAAGCTTTATGAATTCAGTTTCTTTAAATTTTAATTGTTCATATTTTAGGATTAGAAAAATAAATTAATGATCAGCTAGACAAAGTGATACAGAAACGCTAGATAAGTATTTTCTAAAGAATTTTTAAATATGTTATATATTTATATATTTTATGTGTAGCGCTAAGAACTAAATGTTATGTGAGAACCTATCCCAGTGTGCCACATTAACTGTGCTGAGTAAGAATATATGAATCCACCAAGAGAGTAGAAAGGAATGAATTTGATAAAGCTCCAGTGTTCTAAGTCTAAAAAGTATGAATATTTCTGAAGAAGAGTCATATCAAACTCAAAGCTTTAATTCTGTTTCGCTGTCTAAAATTCCTGCCAGCCCTGCTGCTTTTCCACAACATTTTCTGTTTTATTTCAGAGTTCCAGCATCTGCAGTGTTTGGCTTTTAACAGATCACATGCTGATCTGGAAAACTGGGCCTGGTGCCTGGACAGACTGTCTTTCAGAGCCTCCTGTTACATATAAGGGATCTGAGGAGGTTGACTGGAGGGATTGCATTTTTTTGCTTCCCTGAAAGTGAATTATCATGTGTTTGGCCCCCTGCCCAAGTTGTAGCTGGCCACTGATCAATAGCAAAATTAACCTGAAAAATTCCCACTAGATCCTAGAAGCCATGGGTGATATTGGCTGAGATCCCAGTTTCAAGATTGTAAAGCCCAGAAGAGTACTCTTTCCAGTCTCCATTTCTATGTCTCAAGATCTGCGGTCTGTCTTTCTTTTGAAGATATATTGATGTGGCCTGAGCCATTTGTTTTATAGTTGTCGTTGTTAGGTATCCTGTTATGCACTGTATGGGCTGGATTTAAAATAAGTGACACTTTTTTTCAAATATGATCCCACCTTCTAACAATGCTGATGCAGGCATTCTCTCAAGAATCATGATAACTCTCCCAAATGTGGCAGGTAATCAACTGGGGCAGATGCAAGCCACTTGACAGCTGTTGCAGAGTCAATTCAGATTTTCTGAAATGGATGGGAAACATTTTGGTCCTGCAGAATGTCCACAGAGAGAAGCCATGACATCAACAATTTTAAGATGGATGTTGAGGCCAAAATCTCTAAGTTTGCAGATGATGCTAATCTAGGGAGAATAGTGAATTGTGAGGATGATGCCGATTTCAGCGCGACATTGACAAATGGGCAAACACCTGGCAGACGAATTACAATGCAGAGAAATGTGAAGTAATGAATTTTGGTAGAAGAAACAAGGAGAGACAATATAGACTAAATTGTGCAAGTTTGAAGGGAGTACAGGAACAGAGAGTCCTTGGAGTTCAAGTGCATAATAGCCTGGAAAGTTGAAACTGTTGTTAAGAAGGTTTATAGGATTCTTAAGTTTACAAATAAAGGCATAGAGTATAAAAGCAAGAAAGTGATGATACACCTCTACAAATCATTGGTCAGACTGCATTTCTGGTATTGTGTTCAATTCTGGGTACCTTATTTAAGGAAGGATGTTAAAGCCCTGAGAGTGCAAAAGAGATTTATTGGAATGGCACAAGATTTGATGCATGGAAAGATTGGAGATATTGGGCTTATTCTCCTTGGAACAGAGAAGATTAAGATGTGGCCTTATTGAGATGTTTAAAATTATGAACAAATTTGACAGGGAAAAGAAGGATATTCTGTTTACACTCATTGGTATGTCAGTAACTAAGTATGACAATTTCAAGATTGTCAGCAAGAGAATTAGGAGTGAGCTGAGAAGCAACTTTTCACTCAGAGAGCTGTTAGCATTTGGAATGTGATGCCCAGAAAAGTAGAGACAGGTTCCAGAGGAGGTTTGACAAGAGAGCAGGATATATATTTGAAAGTGATGAATTTAGAAGACTACAGAGACAGAGCTGAGGAGTGGGACTAGCTGGGTAGGTCTTCAGGAGTCAGTACAGACACAATGGGCTAAGTGGCCTCCCTCAGTACTGTAAAATTCTATGATACTTCTATTTTTTGACTGTGCAATGGGAGCCATTCAGAGAAGGTGAACAATTCCTTTTGATATGTAAAAAGTGGAAGAAACAGAGAAGTTCATTCATAAGCATTGAGTGACCATTGTGTGGGCAGAGCTCATGAAGTATTTTCAGCTGGAAGCACTGAGTTGACTGTGGGAGTTCATGTGGAGGGGTCCATGGAGAAAGCAGAGAGTTCCAGGCAGCCTTTCCTGTGCTGTAGATGGTGCAGTACTGCCATCTCTGAATACCGGGCTCATCCACTCTGCGTTCATGATTAATGATGAGGAGCTGCAGTGATTAAAACAATTACAGCTCCTTGGGGCAGAGAACACTGAGGTAATAACTGAGGGCAGAGAGGGCAATCTGCTCACGATAGGGTATCCACCAGCTTCATAAACATGCAGGAGAATGCACTAACTGAGGTATTTGTTGCTGACTGGTGTGCCTTCAGGGGGAGGAGCACAGGTCTTGTCAGTCTCATAAGCCCACCCTACCAATAGCAAAAGACAATGGTTTTGAATATCATTATCTCTCATCATTACAAAAAGCAACTGCCCATTCTTGCATCAGACAGGTGACAGAAGCCCTAAATGAAAATGTATCAAATTGCCTTGACTGATGGAATCAATCAGCCCAGAGTGCAGTGAGATTTGCCTCCATAGCAAGATTTCCTTACCAGCAGAACTCTTATGGTCATCAAGGCACTGTAATTGTTCAATCCACCATGTAGGCTATATAGTTAGCTGATAGGGGCTAAGGGCTATCCATTGAAGAAATGGCTGCCGACAACTGAGTGCAAGTCTACAAAGAAAGTTTGGAGACATTATACCCATGCCATCTCAGTCCAGTGTCCACTATCGAACAAATGATCAGATTGCTGCAGATGCTGCTCCAGTACCTTGATGGCTATTATAGCTCTTGTGTTTTCATATGGTGCTGCCTTCTGCACAACATGGTCTTCCAGAGAAGAGTAAACCTGTTGATAATGATGTGAACAAGGAGAATACTTTGCCAGAGGAAAACAAAGATGTGAAACATGGTGATCTTGCATTGCTAAACCTATAAGGCATCAAACTATTGACCAAGATGCCAGGAATTTTCAGACATCCTTAATCCAGACAAAATATCCTGAGGATATTCTCATCCTGAAAGGCTTTTTCTCGGTAATGCAAGGAATGCCACATCTAAATCCATGCTGAACCATCTCCTGTTTTCCCACACTGCCTAGAAAACTCCAATCACACAATTAAGGATGCTACCATCACTATTTCATCCCATTAGGGCTTCATCAATGAACAGAAGAATTACACAAGGCACCCAAGTGGACTACAAAATAGGCAGCTCTATGAGATGCTCCCTGTGGCTGAGGCAGAAGTTGGACCAGGCTGCTAATTAGTTCTGCATGCAGCTGAGATGTCAGTTGTGTTTGTCTTCATTGTCCCAGTATCGGTGTGGGCCCAACCACAGACTGCTTCACTTATATTAGTGCAGGAGCAGCCTTGTCATGAGGCCTTGCTGTATCAGTAAAACTTCAGTCACAGGATTCGAGGTAGGATGGAGGAGGTGCCCTGTGAATGATAGTACAATGGACAAGATCCCTACTTGACCCAGCCTTACTAAGGCATACAAGCACATCCTTGAGCGCTAACATGAGCACATCTGGTAACCATACATCTTTGTATCATCAATACACTTGATCAGTTGGTATTAGATAATTTGAGATGAATTCTGTGTCCATCAGTGCAATGTTCCTGTACCAGCTTAGTGTGATTCTGGGTATAGCTCTGCATGGATCTGGCCCTTCTTTCAAAGGATGAGGTTATACACTGCTACCTGGTATATAGTGGAACATATTTCATGTATGGGTTCCTCATTACTTTGCCCAAGACTCTGCATGACCTCTGCAAGCTCCAAAATTTGATTACACAACTCCTCTGGCTCATCGTAAAAGACCCCACCTTGTAAGCCCCTCTGCATCTACATCTAGCTCAGCCCAGTTTTGTCTGTCCATCTTCTTCTAAGGAAGGACTGCCCATAGCTTCATCCATCTTCATCAACTCCTCCTTTTCACATTTGATATACTAGTCACATAGTATCACACAATCCATTTGTGAGAGGGGCCAGCAAGATAAATGTTTTAGTGCTGAGGAAGGATGTGCTTGACTGATGTGACCAATGCTGTTTTTGATGCATCCTGCTCCTCTAAAATTGCCAACAAGGGCAGGGGTGCCTCTTCATAACTGACCACACAGAAGACAAGTCCTTGTTAGCAAAGCTCCTCTGTCAGTAGTTGACTCTGAAGCTCTGCAGGGGGAAAGTGTGGTCTGCAGATCCTGGAGATCAGAGCCAAAAGTGTGTTGCTGGAAAAGCACAGCAGGTCAGGCAGCATCTGAGGAGCAGGAGAATTGACATTTTGGACTGGAGCTGTTCATCTTGACTCTGGGGCTCTGCAGTGCCATTAGCATGGCATAAGCAAATGACAGTAGAGCTTCAACTCTATCCCATAGAACTGATAAGATCCTTCTATCTTGTCTCAGACAAACACTAATCTCACTCTCACCAACTATTTGATGAGTTGCCATCTTGACAGTTTCAAAGGTTTCCTCCTAATGGGTGTCAGTATAAGTAGATGTGCCACTCCATCACCAGATTGACCCTTTCTCACATGTTTTGTAGTCTTTGTCCTGACAACATCAAACATGAGAGAATTAAAGCAATGATGCTCTCTGTCATTTCATTCAGTTGCCTTTGGGTCATGGGTCATCAATTCCTCTAGTATTAGTGATATGAATGTTGCCCATGACAAATCTGGCCAATGCTCTTGAGTACTACATGCCATCAGGTTGCTCTACTGATGATCCAGAACTGGAGGTCTACCATCTGGGTGCAGCATTTAACTTATCTTGCCAAATCACAAAAAGTCATTCCAACATTTCCAGTTCACTGACCTGATTTGGTCAATACCTGACCATAATGCTCTGCTCCTGAGTCATTTCCATAAATGCATGTTTGTCAGACTGGTTTGCCTTCATCTACCATTCTCTAGAATGATGACTCTCATCCAAGTTGCCATTGTCCCCTGCAGCATCTCCAGAGAGGCATCAATGAATCATGGAGTTGTCCTTCAATGCATGTATGCCCATTTGCTGTTCCATTGCACTCCTGCCTCTGCCATTATTCAAAATACTGCTGTTCACATCTTGCTGATAAATCCCCTTGAAATTGAGCTGCCAGTCTACATCCCATCTCTTTAACATCTCTCCTGCTCATAACTGGATGGAAGAACATGCTAGTGTACCACTAATTGGCTAGTGCCATCAAAATAATATTATACATTTAGAAATAAAATGGAACAGAGTGGGGACCTGGAAAGTTAAAAATCACACAACATCAGGTTATAGTCCAACAGGTTTAATTGGAAGCACACTAGCTTTCGGAGCACTGCTCCTTCATCAGGTGGTTGTCTAGAACCACCTAATGACGGAGCAGTGCTCTGAAAGTTAGCGCTTCCAATTAAACCTGTTGTACTATAATCTGGTGTTGTGTGATTTTTAACTTGTACACCCCAGTCGAACACAGCATCTCCAAATTGGGACCTGGAAAGATTGTGATATCATGATTCTGACCTCAGAATGGGATATTCAAGATATTCTTGATGCTAGTATTAGATATCAACTGGGAGTAGACATTGCAGAACTGGTGAAAGCATTGCATTGGATAAGATTTATGTAAGGATTGCAGTTAGAAATAAATGAAATGAGAAGTAATAAGTATAAATAAGAACAAGTAAGACCTTGAAATGCCTGTAGAGGAGCAGTGTAGAAGTTTAAACCACTGAGTGGTAGCATGAAGGGCAAAGAGAGAATAGGATGAAAGCAGCCAGCACATCAATTTATTTATTTAGATACATTTCACTTAATCAATTTTCTGATCCATTCCTGCAGTTCCCAATTCCAGTCAGTCCCAATTAATTTAATTAATTCACTTGATTCCATTAAGCTAACTGCAGTTTATTTAATTAATTTGTTAAATTCCATAACTCAGTCATGAATTACTCAATTAGTTCACTTGATTCCATTGACTCAGTCACACATTATTTAATTAACTCGCTCAATTACATTGGCTCACCCACACATTATTTAATGAGTTTCCTGAATTCTATTGGTGCAATTATAGGTTATTTAATGAACTTGCTTGATTCCATTGAGACTCACCCATGCATTATTTAATGGGTACCCTGGAGCCCTTTCATTCATCTACAGGGTACTTATTTTGAGGGCCCAACATATAAAGATTGTACAGGGCTAAATGAGGAAACTGGGTGATGTTGAGATAAGTGGGTGGGAGGAGTAGTGAAGTCAAATCTGAGTGGCTTTGCCACCAAGGACAGAAAACAAGAGGGAATTTGGCCAATAGAGAACTGAAAAATCAAGAGAGTAGAAAAACAATTCAGACAAACAAGGAAATAGTTGGTAGAGTTAGGTCATATAATTAGACAGGTAAACTAATGATTGAGTATATCTCCTAATGTGGAAAGTTATGAAATACAATTTAGCAAATCTGCTAATTTATGGGTGCTGCTAATTGTCATAAAACTACAATTGATTTGCTAATAGCCTTACTGTAACAGAACCTGTGACTTTACCAGCTCTAGTCGACATGTAATCCCACTAATACAATGTGTGGTTAATTCTAAATGCCCCCTGAAATTCCTTCAGTGTCTCTTACGTTCAAGCTCAAATAAAACACAGTTGGTATCAAGGCCGACGAGATAGCTACTAAGAAGATGTAGAATCCAAATATTGATGTAGAATCCAATAATTTTTAATCAATCTGTTCAGACATGTTGTGCCACATGCCTGTGGCAGGTAGAATTTGAACCTGGACATCTTGGCCCAGATGCTGAGAAACTATCACTGCTAATGTAAGCATAAGCTTTAATTTTTTTTAAGATTGACACTGAATTGGTGTACAAGCATGACTGAAAAATGTGACAGGAATTAAGTTTGTCTTGCGCAGTAATTGTATGCCACAATAATGATTTTAAATATGCTTGGAGATAGATTGTAGTTCACTGAGAAAATAGGTGGAGTTTTCTTCAAAAAAGTGAAGCTATCAATTAAAATTATAGGAGAGCAGTTTAATTATATTTGTAGTGAGGAAATTGTTGATTGATTTGCATGCTTCTTTGAGTATATGGAATTTTAAAAGTAATGGGTAATTCAATTAATTACAAAATGACAGTGTTAATTAATGGCGTTTGTGAGTGGAAAGGTTGTTGTGTTAAATTGTGATGGGAATAAATGAAATAGTGCTAAATAATAAAAGCTTTTTCTGCAAGTTGTTGAGCAATGTCTGATTGCAGAGGTGGGGTTAGTGTGGTCGGTAGCAATAAAGGGTTGCCAAAATATATGTCAACAATGAACATTTTCATAAGGTGGTTTTAGCTTGGGAAAATAATCTAAGACATGAGAATAATGAACTGCTTGTGGAAGTGTTAATCCTTCTAAAGACCTCATGCGTATTTTGTGGTTTGGGTTTCAGTTTGGTAAGAAAATCGGCAATTCTGCAGGATCACTGAGCTTAGGTAGCCTTTCTTTGTTTGTACATAAGGTACTAGGGGGTTAGGCCTATTTCTAAATGCCTTTGGGAAGGTAATGGTTGAGCTGTCTTCTTGGCCACTACTGTCCATGGCTGGGGGAGGGGGAGATTTTAATTCTATCTTCAGTGCCATTAGGAAGAGAGTTCCAGGTTTTTAACCCAGTTACATGTTGAACAGTTTTCTGGCTTCAAATAAGTGTTAGTGTTATGTTTTAAGTAAGTTTTTCAAAGTGTTGTAAAAATGTATGAATGAATTGAGACATTGGGAGGACAGTGGAGCTATATTAGATTAGCGAAATGGAACAAAAGGAAGACAGAGAAAATTGTCCTGTAAATGATTCAGGAAGTACGAGTTGGAGACAGAGATTGCACTGAGGAACGTGAGAGGTGAGATATGGCCAGTTCTAGTAATGGTGTGTGATATAAAATCAATCAATATTTATCATAGTGAAGGAAATAATGATTAGCTTTGCCATTTGAGTTAGACATAATATGCACTTAAGGAATTCTTATCAGTATAATTTGTTCATGCTATACCTGCTCAAATCTTAATATGGTTTAGATATGATTTCCACAATGTGAACAATAATGGAACTAATGTTTGTGGTCACTTTACAACAATTTAGTTCAAGAATCATAAAAAGACAGAAATTAGAAAAAAAAAAAGAGATTGCTGAAAAAGCTCAGCTGGTCCAGCAGCATCTGTGGAGAGAAATCACAGTTTTTGTTTCGGGTCAGGTGACACCTCTGTGGCAGCTGGGTGAAGGGAGAGCAAGTCTGACTGACAGTAGGATGCTAGGTAGGTGAATCAAGGGTAGGTGGCAAGTTAGTGGGTCAAGGTATGGGATGGCAGGTGGATAAATAGGAAATGTGACAGGTGGGTGAAGATGACAGGAAGGTAAGACCATCAATTGATAGATGAAAGGGTACAGTAGAATGTGGGGAGTGGAAGTAGTGTCATGTGGGTGTAAGTCAGATGACAGGAAATTTGATAAGTGTGTAGAATTGTTGCTAAATGATTGAGGGGTAAAATCGCAAGTGGGTAATGGGATAAGTGGTAGATAAGTAAAGGGGTAAGGTGGCAAATGATTGGGTTAGAAGGTAGACTGCCAGGTGTGCAAGGGGATACAATGTTTGGTAGATGGGAGATAGGTTGGTGACAGGGTAGAATGGGTAAAGGGCTGGGTGACAGCTAGATTGGTCACTGGTAGAAAACCAGTTGAGTGGGTATGGGGATAGCAGTTAAGATGAGTGAAGAGGAGTTAGATTGGAAGGTGAGTCAGTAAGGGGATAGGCTAGCTGTTAAGTAGATAATGAGAGTAGGTTAACAGAGGTAATGTGATTGGTTGAGTGCCATTTGGGTGAGGGAGTCAGCTCTCTGGTAGGTGAGTGTAGGGATAAATTGGCAGCTGTGTGATAGGGCAGGGTGGTTGATGGCTAATGCAATAGGGTGGAAGAGATGGACGAGAGCGTAAGGCAGCAATCTGAGTGGCACAGATTGAGTGATGGGGCAGAGTGTCAGGTGGATGAGAGTATAAGGGCAAGCACTGAGGGTAAGAGGATAAGGTAGAAGCTTGGTGACTGGGTAGAATGACAAATGGATGAGAGAGTAGATGTTGCGTGAGTGAGAGGGTAAGTGCATTTGGTGTTGGGGGATTGGGTCAGCCAGCTGTCAGCAGATTTGCATGCATGCAGAGTTGGAGGATTAGGTGTCAGCGGTGATATAGGGTATCTGAAGGGGTTTTTGATGTCCAGAGTGGGGTACCCAGTATCAGGGTATGACAGTCTGATGTTAGGGGCAGTCAAAGTGTAGCTAGGAGTTAGAAAGTTTTCCTGGCTATTTATTAAGGTAAGTGCATCAGGACCCTCTGAAGTCTCTGACTCAAATTTTTTGTAGGGTAGGCAGTTACAATACCATCAGTACATCAGGATTTCTGAGCAGCCCCATAGCACATCTTTCAGAGTACTTCCAGTCTCTGACTATCTTTTATGACATTTGTTTATTTATGACACCTATCTATGACCTAACTAACTTTGTATCAACCCCAGCATCAGAAAAAGCTTTTTGACTATGTTCTGTGATAACCCATGGCCAAATTTAAGACAATTTTGTGTTACGATTTGAGATCCCCTGTGAACAGGATTGAGATTGCCTGAACTTAATTCGCGTAAAATTCTAAATGCTTGCAGATGCAAAACATTTTTGCTGTATCAGTGATAGTACAATAATCTTTTCACATTTGATTCAAGTAATTTAGAATGCTACTTGCTAATTAGAATAAAAGTCGACATGAAGAGGAGTGTTGTTTAGAATGAGATCAGACTTTCAGGATTTGGGGATTAGCGGTCTGCACTACCAAATTGTCATTCTTACTTCAAAGCAAGATTTTCCCTTTTTCACAGACCTTGGCATACCATCTATTTATCTGCAAATATCTGTGTCAGAGTAGGCGAGTGCATACATGCAATCTTCCATGCCTTAATTTGCAATGGAAACTATCTCTCTAGCTCACTGATCGCACTCACTGATTGCCTTCTGATTCTGGCTGTTAGTGAAGCTGAAAAATGTCCAATTATTCATGTAAGAAAAGGCAATAGCCTTTGAAATCAAAATGACAACTATGCTGAGGAAGGGGTGACTCCAGATAAACAAATTTGCTTGACATAGCAATATTGAATGAAGATCCAGCATGCTTCATAAGTAATAGCCATGTACTTAATGCTAATCAGAACGGGCGCCATCCACCTCAATAAGGTTGCAATTTTCTTTCATTATAACCATATCTGGACAGAAGAATGTAAAATTCCACTGAGCAAATTACAAGGTGTTAACAATAATATAATTGGAGCAATCTTCTAACTTTTACTTGAACCTATAATCACCATAAGTAGATTCCAGAATAAGCATACAGTTTGGTTTAAGAGTATCACATTTTTTAGAACTGCTCTTTAAAACTACGAAAAGTAATATGTGCTGCACCTATAATCTGCCTTGTCTTTTACTGATTCCAATGACTATATTAAAGGTTTTGTGATGTCAGCTGCACAGCATTTTTATGGGGCAATAAACCAAATGATGAATCACGATGTCATTGCTCTCCAAACTTCAAGCAGGTCACTCTCATTTCAGTTAAGAGATACCCTAATCTGTTATAGACTAGTCAATTTAATAATCTAATAATTGGGTCAAAATAAATGGCTATTGCAGAGCAATGTAGCTGCTTTATTGAAATAAATTATGCAATGACAAGACACTTTGTATTGTACCAGTACATTTCTTCTGTCTAATTCTCTCTACCTATGGTTGACAACTCATGTTAGAATAGGCTTTTGATAACTCATCCATGTAAGTACTTTTATTGCATGAGGCCAGATAATATCTTGGTGCTATGTTTGGCTGGGGAGTCATCATTATAAGCACAACGTTATCCTTCAGCAATGTCCACCGAGGTACCCTCTTGATTAGTGCTCACTAACTAGCAATCAGCAACAGTGTCTTTGTTGCACAGCCCTGGAGTACAGACTCCAAGTCCTGGTGTCATTCAGCTTGAAGTTACCCAATTTACTTGGAGTTAAAAGTGAAAATCTGTAATTCTGTATGTTCAGTACCACTTTGAATGGTTTTGCAATCAACCATATACAGAGAAGGACAAGATGAGAGTGATTATGCTGTTGGATATGTATGGCATTATCAATTAATTACCTTTTTTATGGTACACAAGTGAGATTAAAACTTAAAAATAAACTTGTAGAAATAATTGCGGTATTGCTGTGCTCTGTAGTAGTTTGCAGTGATCTGCAGTACGACCTAGTAGTTCTTCAATGTATTAGTTCAAAAATGAAAATTCTTAAGTCATGTTTCGTTGTCCTAAACATATGTCACTAAGGACAGCTTTAATATTTTTGATATGGAGTTACGTTTGCATATTATATTGTGGGGATTGAGTCTGGTAGCTTGACTCATTTCTATGGTTCTTTCACTCATTATCTTACAAGCTGTGGCACCAGGGAAGCCTATTAAATTTTATTCAAATATTTTTTCCTAGTAAACATTTGGAGTCAGTCTTGTAGAATTTACGTGTGAAAACTATTTTACTCTATAGTTCTGCACCTTTCTTGCTGTGCATCCCAAGATATATTAAAAATAGCCATTGAATTTTAAAGTTCAATGCATTTTTGGCCAGGAGCACAAGTACAGTTACGAAGATGACTCATGGCTGAGGATGTCTGTGCTTGTACTGGATGATGGTAAACTGAGTAAAATCTATCTTCAGCCTTGTGAAAATGCTTGTCCAAGAATGTAAAATAAAATCAAGGTGGATAAGGACTCCAAACTCTCTTTATGTTGCTTGAAGTTGAATCATTTTTGAGCGCATGAATAAACTAAAATTAAAATTGATCATTAAGAGGCATGTGATTCTGCACAATCATAACTACCAGCCATATCTGAGCAGTAGCACTTTTGCTCTGAGCTGTTTGTAAAGCTCAAGATCATAATCGTATTGAGCACTTAAGTGTGATACTGAGGGAATTACTGCATATCTGGTGGTAATACTTTTCAGATGAGGTTTTGATGAGACCCTATCTTTCTTCTCAGGTGGACATAAAATATTCCTTAGCATTTTTGTTTAAGTATTTATTCTTTTCAAAGGATCTTGGAATGACTGACAAGTTCAGAATTTATTTTCCACCCCAAGTTGCCCTGGAGGAGTGATGGACAGCTGGTGGGTATCACTGGAACGCAAGTCTTGGGTATGAGGTCTGGTACGTTGTCAGGGCCCATAACCCTTGCAGTATCAGATGACTCCAGCCATTTCTTAGTGTCGTTTGGAATGAAGTAAATTGGCTAAAGACTGATAGGTGTGATGCAACCGATGCTTCATTTCAAATTAGTTCAGCCTTCTCTTTTTCACTGATGTACTAGGAAGTCCCACAATTGGGAGGGACATAGTTAGTTCACTTATATACCATCACCATTCATGACTGTTGTGGCAGGATTGCAGAGGTTTTATCTGTTGGCTGTGGGATCACTCAGTTATTTTACTCTGTCTATTGCATGTTGCTTCAGCTGTATGACATGTAAGTAGTCAGCATTACCAGTGTAACACCTTATTTTTAGGTATCCTCTCCTGCACTCTTCATTGACACAGGTATACTGCCATCTTTACAGATTTTTATAATCATAATTATTTATTTATAAAAAAAATTGTCATGACAAATATCTAGATATTTTTGAAGCATGCTGTTCAGAGATGTTATGCTGTACCCCTAGAGCAGATGTGATTTGAACTCAGGATTCTGACTCAGAGGTAGGGAAGCTACCACTGCATCTCAAGAACTCTTAGAAATATTGTTGATAGGATTTAAACCTATGCTAATCAATGAAAAACATTTGGCCACAACTTCAGGTAGCCTTGCAACTTCACTACAACCTGACTGTACAAATATTTTGTATGCAAACCTTCAATAACAATGACTGGAATATTCCTAGGCCCTGAGCAACATGTAATCTCCAATGGCTTGTTTGGAAAATATTGTGAGCTCAGCAGAAGTGAAATCCTCAACATCAATGAAACTATAAGACATTGGAGCAGAAGTTATGGCATTCAGCCCATCAAGTCTGCTCCGCCATTCAGTCATGGCTGATAAGTTTCTCAACCCCATTCTCCCACTTTCTCTTGATAACCCTTGATCCCCTTGACAATCAGTCTTAAATATACTCAATGTCCTAGCCTCCGAAGCCTTCTATGGTAATGAAGTCCATAGATTCACCACTCTCTGGCTGAAGACGTTCCTCCTTATCTCCATTCTAAAAGGTCTTCCCTTTAATCTGAGGCTATGTCCTCAGGCCTTAGTCTCTCCTATCAGTGGAAACATCTTCCCAACATCTACTCTGTCCAGACCATTCAGTATTCTATATGTTTCAATCAGAACCTCATCCTTCTAAACTCAATTGAGCATAAACCAGAGTCCTCAAATGTTCCTCATATGTTAAGCTTTTCGTTCCTGGGACCATTCTCAAGAACCTCCTCTGAACATGAGGGGCCTGGATAGGGTGAGTAGCCAATTTTTTTTCTAAGGGTAAGGAAGTCCAAAACTAGAGGGCATAGGTTTAAGGTGACAGGGGAAAAATATAAAATTGACCTCAGAAGCAATGTTTTCATGCAGAGGGTGGTGCATATATGGAATGAGTTGCCAGAGGAAGTGGTGGAAGCTAGCACAATCACAACATTTAAAAGGCATCTGGATAGGTACATGAATAGGAAGGGTTTACAGGGATATGGGCTAAATGCTGGCAAATGGGACTACAATAGTTGAATGTAGGATATCTGGTCAGCATGGACAATCTCACCTCATTAAAATGCAGTGTTCCATTCTCCTACACATTGGGTAGATGCTAAAGAGGAAAATTCCTGCAGGTACCTATGTGATCCTGCTCACTGCTTGCTCCTCTGCGCTTCCATCTTGAACAGCAGTCTCCAATGTCTTAGGGCATGCTCCATGAGCATCAAACATTTTCAAGCCTCTTTGCATCGTATTGACACTTGCTCAGCCCACTGAAAAGACAGTTCTCCAATTTAATGCTGCAGTTTGAAGTGCACCAGCTTCTTTCATTGTAATCCCGCACAGGAACAGACACCCAACTTGTGGTTTGTATCAAAACCCATTTATTATCACCTACTTATTTAACACTTACTTGGATGCTCATTGAGTCTCTACCTTGTCTTGGTTTGAATTTTGCTCTTTGAACCTCATCCAGAATTTAAAGGCTTGTAATAGTTCTGACTTGCCTTGCTGCTTAGTGCCTCACAGAACATAGACCAAAGAACAGCGCAGCACAGTGCGGGCCCTTCAGCCCTCAATGTTGTGCCGGCCTTTTATCCTACTCTAAGTTCAGACTAACCTCCATACCCTTCATTGTACTAACTTCCATGTGCCTATCCAAGAATCGCTTAAAAGTCCCTAATGTATCTAACTCTACTATCACTGCTGTCAGTGCAGTCTATGCACCTACCACTCTCTGACATCTCCTCTAAACCTTCCTTCAATTACTTTAAAATTATGTCCCCTTGTGATAGACATTTCTGCCATGGGAAAAAGTCTGGCTATTCACTCTATCTACGCTTCTCAACATCTTGTACACCTCTATCAAGTCACCTCTCATCCTTCTTCACTCCAATGGAAAAAACCCTAGCTCCCTCAACCTTTTTACATAAGACATGACCTCCAGTCCAGGCAGCAACCTGGTAAATCTCCTCTGCACCCTCTCTAAAGCTTCCATATCTTTCCTCTAATGAGGCAACCAGAACCGAACGCAATATTCCAAGTATGTTTGACCCAGCACTCTATAGAGTTGTATGGCTCTTAAACTCCGTCCCCCTGCTAATGAAAGCCAATACAACATACACCTTCTAAACAACCCTATCAACCTAGGTGGCAACTTTGAGGGAGCTATGGACATGGACCCCAAGATCCTTCTGTTCCTCCACACTGCCAAGAATTCTGCTTTTAATCCTGTATTCTGCTTTCAAATTTGACCTTCCAAAGTGAATAACTTCACACTTTTCCAGATTGAACTCCATCTGCTACTTATCAGCCCAGTTCTGCATCCTGTGAATGTCCCATTGCAACCTACAGCAGCCCTCCACACTATCCACAATTCCACCAATGTTTGTGTCATCAGCAAACTTATTAATCTACCCTTGCATTCCTCATCCAAGTTATTTATAAAACTCACAAAGCACAGAGGTCCCAGAACCGATCCCTGCAGAACACCATTGATCACCAAGCTCCACGCTGAATGCTTCCCATCTACCACCACTTTCTGTCTTCTGTGGGCCAGCCAATTCAATATCCAGACAGACAGATTTCCCTGTATCCCATGCCTCCTCACTTTCTAAATGAGCCTACCATGGGGAACCTTATCAAACACCTTGCTAAAATCCATACACTACATCCACTGGTCTACCTTCATCAAAGTGTTTTGTCACATCCTCAAAGGATTCAATTAAGGTTTGTGAGGCATGACCTGCCCTAATCAAACTATGATTTTCCAAGTAATCATAAATCCTGTCTCTCAGAATCCTCTCCAATACTTTGCCCACCATGGACATAAGACTGACTAGTCTGTATTTCCAAGGATTATCCCTATTCCCTTTTTTGAATAAGGGTGTAACATTTGCCACCCTCCAATCATCTGACACTACTCCAATGGACAGTGAAGAGGCAAAGATCATTGCCAAAGGTGCAGCGATCTCTTCCCTCGTTTTCTGTCAGAACCTCAGGTATATCCCATTTGGCCCAGCGGATTTATCTATCCGTACATTTTTCGAAATTTTCAGCACATCCTCCTTTCTAACATCAACCTGTTCTAACATATCGGTCTGTTTCACACTGTCCTCGGAAACAGTCTCAGTGAACACATGAATCAATGTTCATTAAGGACCTCACCTACTTCTTCTGACTCCAGGCGGAAGTTCCACCTGCCTTATAACCCTCAAGCCCTGTCCGATCCTTGCCTCTTCAACCTTAAGTAAACTTACTTCTCCTGGATTACTCCCAGAAACTCCTGCCGTTATTGTTCCACTGTCTTTCCTGCTATGCTCCTCTCCCAATCATTTCTGGTCAGCTCCTCCCTCATGCCTGTGTAGTTGCCTTCATTCAACTGTAATACTGTTACATCTGATTCCACCTTCTCCCTCTCAAATTGCAGAGTAAATTCTATCATATTATGGTCACTGCCTCCTAAAGGTTCCTTCACCTTAAACTCCCTTATCAAGTCTGCCTCATTGCCAAAAGTAAATACAGTTTTGCCTGTTCCCTAGTGGGCTCCACCACAATCTCCAAAATGCCATCTTGCAGACATTCCAAGATTCCTTTTCTTGCGATCCACTACCAACTTAATTTTTCCAGACCACCTGCATTTTGAAATCCCTCATGATCACTGTAACCTTGCCTTTCTTACACATCTTTTCTATCTCTTAGTGTATTTTATGCCCCAAATCCTGACTACTGTTTGGAAGCCTGTAGATAACTCCGTTTTTTTTATCTTTGCGGTTCCTCCACTCTGCCAACAGAGATTCTGCATCATCTGACCCTACTTTGTTTCTTACTATTGATTTAATTCCATTTCTTATGAACAAGGCAACCCCACCCCCTCTGCCCACCTGCCTATTTTCTCAATAGGATGTATATCTTTGTGGATATTTAGTTCCCAGTCCTGATCCCAATGCAGCCATGTCTCTGAGATGCCCACCATGTCATACCTGCCAATTTTGATCTGTGCCACAAAGTCATTTACCTTACTTCATATACTGCACACATTCAGGTAAAACACCTTCAGTCTTGTATTGACCATCCTTCTTCTCATTGCTGGTCATTTATCCAGTGTGTTTGAAGGTTGATTCCTAACCTTTTCCAAACTCTCTGTGCTATGTTGTATGCTGGAGACTTTAATAATCTCTCCTGAGTTCTCTTTTCTTTTCATTTTTATCCACACAGTTGAATCAATCCCCACAGATGTTAACCTGAATCTTTGCTTCCTGTTGATCATGATGCTTCTTGAAGTTTTATCCTTTCCTTTCCCACACTTCCTACTTTAAAGTCCTGTTGACCACCCTATTTACCCTTTTCGCGAGAACATTGGTCCCAGCTCAGTTCAGGTGTAGACTGTCCCAGTATTACAGGTCCCTCCTGTTCTAATACTGACATCAGTGCCCCACGAAAAGGAACCCCTCTTTCCAGCACCACTCTTTTAGCCAAATGTTTACTTCCCTTATTCTCACATTCCTATGCCAATTTGTACATGGCTCGGGCAATAAAATGGAGATTATAACCCTTGAGGACCTGTTCTTTAATTCCTAGTTCCTTAGAATCCTTAAACATGACCACTTTCCTAGGAGAAAGTGAGGTCTGCAGATGCTGGAGATCAAAGTTGAAACTTTATTGCTGGAACAGCACAGCAGGTCAGGCAGCATCCAGGGAACAGGAGATTCGACGTTTCGGGCCTAGCCTTGCCTATGTCGTTTGTTGGACATGGACCATAACAATTGGATCCTCCCCCTCCCTCTCCAAAATCCTTTCAATCCGGTCAGAGATTTCCTGCACCCTTGGCACTGGGCAAGGAAAATACCATGCGGGGCACTGATCCTGTTTACAAAGAATACTGTATATTTCCCTAATCATAGGATTTCCTACAACTACTACTTGTATTTTTGCTCCCCCCACTTGAATAGCCTCCTGTACCATAGTGCCATGGTCAGCTGGCTATTCCTCCCTACAGCTCTGGTCCTCATCCACAGGGAACCTATTGGACAAGGTCAAGAGCTGAGGTTCCTCTACCTGGACCATACTTCCTGTCTCACTTGTTTTTGGTTTTCCTCTCAATATGTGCTCCTGGATAGTAGTGCTTGACCTGATGTATGGCCAGGCTGTAAAAATGATAGCAGCACTGGGTATACAAGCAATGGCAAGAATTTCTGCCATTGCTGAGTGCAAAACAGTATAAATGGAGTGCCATAGATCTAGGGTGCACAACTGTTCAGGTGAGCTGCAAAGAATAGTGTGAAAAAACTTATTAGGCCTCATAGAAACCCCCAATGAAATTTGCAAAATTTGACCCTTAGTTGAGATCCCCTTCTCCAGAAAGGAAATAACATCCTTACTTCCCTTAATTTAGCACAAATTGGAAAATTGTAGCTATCATTGTAGTGGAAGTGGAATAAAGTTCTTAACTGGCCATCCGTTGAAGTTCTAAATTAGAGGAAAGCTAATTTTGACAGTATTAGGCAAGAACTTTCAAAGGCTGACTGGGGGCAGATGTTCACAGGCAAAGGGACGGTGGAAAATGGGAAGACTTCAGAAATGAGATAATGAGAGTCCAGAGACAGTATACTCATGTTAGGGTGAAAGGAAAGGCTGGTAAGCATAGGGAATGCTGGATGACAAAAGAAATTGAGGGTTTTGGTTAAGAAAAAGAAGGAAGCACATGTCAGGTATAGACAGGATAGATCGAGTGAATCCTTAGAAGCATATAAAGGCAGTAGCAGTATACTTAAGAGGGAAATCAGGAAAGCAAAAAGGAGACATGAGATAGCTTTGGCAAATAGAATTAAGGAGAATCCAAAGGGGTTTGACAAATACATTAAGGACAAAAGGGTAACTAGGGAGAGAATAGGGCCCCTCAAAGATCAGCAAGATGACCTTTGTGTGGAGTTGCACGAGTATTTTGCATCAGTGTTCACTGTGGGAAAGGACATGGAAGGTATAGAATGTAGAGAAATAAATGGTGACAACTTGAAAAATGCCCATATTACAGAGTAGGAAGCGCTGGATGTCTTGAAATGCATAAAAGTTGATTAATCCCCATGACCTGATCAGATGTGCCCTAGAACTCTGTGGGAAGCTAGAGAAGTGATTGCTGGGCTTCTTGCTGAGATATTTATATTATCGATAGTCACAGGTGAGGTGTCGGAAGACTGGAGGTTGGGTAATGTCGTGCCACTATTTAAGAAAGGTGGTAAGGACAAGCTAGGGATCCATAGATCAGTGAGCCTGACATCGGTGGTGGGCAAGTTGTTGGAGGGAATCTTGAGGGACAGGATATACATGTATTTGGAAAGGCAAGAACTGATCAGGGATAGTCAACATTGCTTTGTGCTTGGGAAATCATGTCTCACAAACTTGATTGAGTTTTTGAAAAAGTAGCAGAGGATTGATGAGGGCAGAGAGGTAGACATGATCTATATGGACTTCAATAAGATGTTCGACAAGTTTCCTCAAGGGAGACGAGTTAGCAAGGTTAGATCTCGTGGAATACAAGGAGAACTAGCCATTTGAATACAGAACTGGGTCAAAGGAAGGGTGGTGTGGAGGGTTGTATTTCAGACTGGAGGCCTGTGACCAGTGGACTACCACAAGGATCGGTTCTGGGTCCAATATTTTTCATCGTTTATATAAATGATTTGGATGTGAGGTATAGTTAGTAAGTTTGCAGATGACACCAACATTGGAGGTGTAGTGGACAGCGAAGAAGGTTACCTCAGATTGCAATGATATTTTGATCAGATGAGTGAATGGACTGAGAAGTGGCAGATGGTGTTTAATTTAGATAAAGTTTGCTGCATTTTGAGAAAGTAAATCTTCGCAGGACTTATACACTTACTGTTAAGGTCCTGGGGAGTGTTGCTGAACCCAAGAGACCTTGGAGTGCAGGTTCATAGCTCCTTGAAAGTGGAGTTGCAGATAGATAGGATAGTGAAGAAGGCGTTTCTTCCATTGGAAGGATGTTGTGAAACTTATAACGGTTCAGAAAAGATTTACAATGATGTTGCAGGGGTTGGAGGATTTGAGCTATAGGAAGAGGTTGAATAGGCTAGGGCTGTTTTCCCTGGAGTGTCAGAGGCTGAGGGGTGACCTTATAGAGGTTTACAAGTTCATAGGATAAATAGACAAAGTATTTTCCCTGGGGTGAGGGAGTCCAGAACTAGAGGGCATAGGTTTGGGGTGAGAGGGGAACGATATAAAAGGAACTTAATAGGCAACTTTTTCACGCAGAGGCTGGTACATGTATGGAATGAGCTGTCAGAGGAAGTGGTGGAGGCTAGTACAATTGCAACATTTAAAAGACATCTGGCCTGTTTTATGAATCGGAAGGATTTGAAGGGTTATGGGCGTGGTGCTGGAAAGTGGGACTAGATTGGGTTGGAACATCTGGTCAGCATGGACGGGTTGGACCGAAGGGTCTGTATCTGTGCTTTACCTCTCTATGACTCTATGACTCAGAGTTAGATGGGTTAGCCTCCTGCTTTATTTTATTCCCCCCCACCTATACATATGGCAGTGATGGGGGAGGGCATACAATTCTCTAACGATACAGTGTCACTCAGTTACTGACTATACTATTTCGCATCTGCAGAAATCCTCTTCACACACTGCAGATTTATGTTTTTCCTCTGTGAATTGCCTCGGAAACGTTTCTACTTTGAAGGCATTATGTTAATGCAAGATTTTTAAAATTCCTACACTGGTTGTCTGATACAAATGTTCAGTGCCCTGTTTGAAAGTATATTGTGACCCCTACCACATCTGCCGTCTTCTCATGCTCCCTCACCTCAATGATTGGTCTGAATGTTTTGTTGGTCAAAGTAAAGTGGATGATAGCAAGCACAACGACAACAAAATAAAAGTGAATGTCATTTGTTTTTTAGCCATTCGCTTGCCTGACACTTATTTTGTGATAGTTCATGCCAGTATGCCAGCTGGTTTGTTTGAAGTGAACATACGTTTTGTATAGATGGTAGTATCTGAGGACACAAGTAGTCAGATGAGGATCTCGCTCAAAAATTTAAGATATTTCTAGTTACAGGCAGCAACTTAGTTGCTGGTTTGCATTTATGATTGTTTCCTCTGTGGCATTTAGAAAGTAACCATTTCCTTGGCATTGCACAACTAAGGCATTTTCTTTCTATTAACACAAATTAAGAGAAGGCAAGGATACCAGAATCATTTGGGATGTCAAAGATGCAAAGTGGATATCTGATTTCTCACAGTTGTAATTTTAAATGCATCTGTCTTCATCGAGTAGACTGTGCATGACAGAGGCACATGGATTCAATGCACTTGGAAATTTGCTCCTCCTGTCCAGTATATCCAATGACAATTCCTGGATGAAATGCAATAACTTGCAGGAAAAATAACCACGAATCATAGAGTCAGAGTCATAGAGATGTACAGCATGGAAACAGACCCTTCGGTCCAACCCATCCATGCCGACCAGATATCCCAACCCAATCTAGTTCCACCTGCCAGCACCCGGCCCATATCCCTCCAAACCCTTCCTATTCATATACCTATCCAAATGCCTCTTAAATGTTGCAATTTTACCAGCCTCCACCACTTCCTCTGGCAGCTCATTCCATGCCCATACCACCGTCTGTGTGAAAACATTGTCCCGTAGGCCTCTTTTATATCTTTCCCCTCTCACCCTAAACCTATGCCCTCTAGTTCTGGACTCCCCAAACCCAGGGAAAAGACTTTGTCTATTTACCCTATCCATGCCCCTCATAATTTTGTAAACAACTATAAGGTCACCCCTCAGCCTCTGACACTCCAGGGAAAACAGCCCCAGCCTGTTTAGCCTCTCCCTATAGCTCAAATCCTCCAACCCTGGCAACATCCTTGTAAATCTTTTCTGAACCCTTTCAAGTTTCACAACATCTTTAAAATAGGAAGAAGACCAGAATTGCATGCAATATTCCAACAGTGGCCTAACCAATGTCCTGTACAGCCACAGCATGACTCCCAACTCCTGTACTCAATATTCTGACCATTAAAGGAAAGCATACCAAACGCCTTCTTCACTATCCTATCTACCTGCGACTCCACTTTCAAGGAGCTATGAACCTGCACTCCAAGGTCTCTTTGTTCAGCAACACTCCCTAGGACCTTACCATTAAGTGTATAAGTCCTGCTAAGATTTGCTTTCCCAAAATGCAGTGCCTCGCATTTATCTGAATTAAACTCCATCTGCCATTTCTCAGCCCATTGGCCCAACTGGCCAAGATCCTGTTGTAATCTGAGGTAACCCTCTTCGCTGTCCACTACACCTCCAATTTTGGTGTCAACTGCAAACTTAGTAACTGTACCTCTTATGCTCGCATCCAAATCATTTTTATAAATGACAAAAATGTAGAGGACCAGCACCTATCCTCGTGGCACTCCACTGGTCACAGACCTCCAGTCTGAAAAACAACCCTCCACCACCACCCTCTGTCTTCTACTTTTGAGCCAATTCTGTATCCAAGTGACTAGTTCTCCCTGTATTCCATGAGATCTAACCTTGCTAATTAGTCTCCCATGGGGAACCTTGTCGAACTCCTTACTGAAGTCCATATAAATCACATCTACCACTCTGCCCTCATCAATCCTCTTTGTTATTTCTTCAAAAAACTCAATCAAGTTTGTGAGACATGATTTCCCACACACAAAGCCATGTTGACCATCCCTAATCAGTCCTTGCCTTTCCAAATATATGTACATTCTGTCCCAAATGGTAGACATGGGTTGTAGATATCTGTGCATGGAGAGAAAGGAGAGGAACCTATTTGTTTTTCCCTTATTGAATTTTCAGTGTGAGATTTCATTTTGGATGTTACCTTCTCACAGGGCATTTCATACAAAGTTCAATCCTTTTGATTCATCAAACCTCACATTGAAATAATATCTTTCTATTCCTTTAATTCTCATTTCTTAATTTCCAAAATATCTGTGCTTGCATTTGTAGCCGCCTCCTGGCTGCTAAAGTGCAGATGATTGCTCACTTTGCCAAACAGCAAGAGATGCTGGGCATATTGTCCAAATAAAATGCTGAAATCACAAAACCCACATACCAGACACAATGCAAAGACAGCAGCCAGTTGCTAAAGATATTAACATAATGTAAAAAACCACAGTTATCTTGGACTGGCATACCCCCAACAACCTATCCACGAAACAAAGGAGGGCCGAGACAGAACGATGTCAGGTCCTGCTACACAAAGAAAGAAGCAGTAGCAAGCTATCCAAATAACTGATTCTGTTTCAAACTATTAAGTGTATCTCTCTGATTGGCCAAAACTATAGAAAGTTCTCGAGAACCTTCTAAAAGATATAAAATACGCTTCCCCTGCAGATCACGGTCTGGGAATCATCTGAGGCCTTCTGAGAAGAACAGCATGGCAAGAGGCAAAGATTAGCTGACCATCCAGAGTCGTTATCTCATTTCTGAAGGCTTCCCATTTTCCAGCCATCCTTTTGCCTGTGAACATCTGCCCCCAATCTACTTTTGAAAGTTCTTGCCTAATACTGTCAAAATTGTCCTTTCTCCAATTTAGAACTTCAACTTTTAGATCTGATCTATTCTTTTCCAATCATTATTTTAAAGCTAATAGAATTATGGTCGCTGGCCCCAAAGTATTCCCTCACTGAACACCTCAGTCACCTGCCCTGCCTTATTTCCCAAGAGTAGGTCAAGTTTTGTACCTTACCTAGTAGATACATCCACATACTGAATCAGAAAATGTTCTTGTACATGCTTAACAAATTCCTCTCCATCTTTTGGGTGGCATGGTGGCACAGTGGTTAGCACTGCTGCCTCACAATGCCAGAGACCCAGGTTCAATTTCTGCCTCAGGCAACTGTCTGTGTGGAGTTTGAACATTCTCTGCGTGGGGATGCTCTGGTTTCCTCCCACAGTCCAAAAATGTGAATTGACCATGCTAAATTGCCCGTAGGGGTATGGGTGGGCTGCTCTTCAGAGGGTTGGTGTGGACTTGTTGGGCCGATGAGCCTGTTTTCACACTGTAAGTAATCTAATCATAACTGGTACTTCAAAATATTGCAAGTTTTGAGAATTATTTTGTGATGTTGCAGCATTTAATGTCCCACATATGCTGCAAGATTTTCCATTTTTTAATTTTTATTTCTTGAATGGCTAATGGGTGTGCGACTCAATTTATGATAGTCACCCAAAAGACTGACCTGGAGGAAGAACGCCTCATCTTCTGCCTCGGAACACTTCAACCCATGGCATCAATGTGGATTTCACCAGTTCCCTCATTTCTCCTTCCCCCACCTCACCTCAGCTCCAACTTTCCAACTCAGCACTGCCCTCATGACCTGTCCTACCTGCCGAACTTCCTTTCCACCTATCTACTCCACCCTCCCCTCTGACCTATCACCTCCATCCTCACCCCCATTCACCTATTGTACTCAATGCTACTTTCTCCCCACCCCCACACCCCTCTCATTTATCTCTCCACTCTGCAGGCACCCTGCCTCTATTCCTAATGAAGGGCTTTTTCCCGAAACGTTGATTTTCCACTCCTTGGATGCTGCCTCACCTGCTGTGCCTTTCCAGCACCACTCTAATCTAGACTCTGGTTTCCAGCATCTGCAGTCCTTGTTTTTTACCTACCTGATTTGTCACTCAAGTGTGCAAAAGTATTAGAAAAAAGCTAAATAAACCAGACCAACAAATCAGAAGCTCTGGCAGAGCCAGAATGTTTGGAAAAGGCCAGGCCTCCGTATTAATCAATACTGAATTACAGAGGCTTTGGGAAATAAAGATTCTTTTGTGAGTTCTCAACAGCAGAGTCATATTTCTTAAAACAACTGAGTCCAACATTGACCTGCAGCACTGCCTTGAAATGGTCTCTATATTTAAGATGCAACACAAATTAAATAATTCTTGGTATCTATATACCGTGATACTTTAGGCAGCACTAAGCATTCACGCTTCAACTCTGTTTCAAAAATCTTGAGTTGATCCAACTACATTTGTCAAATTTCAACGGTTGTATCAAATTGAACTGGATGCAACAATATTGAACATATTGGATCACCTGAAAATAAGAAAGGAAGGATAACACCTGTAATGAATTATCTTATGCTTTGGAAAAAAAAGAAATCAGAAGCATTCACCAAACTGCCCCATTTTCCAAGTCTAATTTCCCCTTCTAACTATATGCAAAACTGATTGGACACAATTTGAATCAGGAGAAAGTGAGGACTGCAGATGTTGGAAATCAGAGCTGAAAATGTATTGCTGGAAAAGTGCAGCAGGTCAGGCTGCATCCAAGGTGCAGGAGAATCGACGTTTCGGGCATGAGCCCTTCTTCAGGAATGAGGAGGGTGTGCCAAGTAGGCTAAGATAAAAGATAGGGCGGAGGGACTTGGGGGAGTGGCATTGGAAATGCAATAGGTGGAAGGAGGTTAAGGTGAGGGTGATAGACCGGAGTGGGGGTGGGGGCAGAGAGGTCAGGAAGAAGATTGCAGGTTAGGAAGGTGGTGCTGAGTTCAAGGGTTGGGACTGAGACAAGATGGGGGGAGGGGAAATGAGGAAACTGGAGAAATGTGAGTTCATCCCTTGTGGTTGGAGGGTTCCTGGGTGGAAGATGAGGCGCCCTTCCTCCAGCTGTCGTGTTGCTATGGTCTGGCGATGGAGGAGTCCAAGGACCTGCATGTCCTTGGTGGAGTGGGAGGGGGAGTTGAAGTATTGAGCCATGGCGTGGTTGGGTTGGTTGGTGCGGGTGTCCCAGAGGTGTTCTCTGAAATGTTCCGCAAGTAGGTGGCCTGTCTCCCCAATATAGAGGAGGCCACATCGGGTGCAGCGGATGCAGTAAATGATATGTGTGGAGGTGCAGGTGAATTTGTGGTAGAGATGGAAGGATCCCTTGGGGCCTTGGAGGGAAGTAAGGGGGGAGGTGTGGGCGCAAGTTTTGCATTTCTTGCGGTTGCAGGGGAAGGTGCCGGGAGTGGAGGTTGGGTTGGTGGGGGGTGTGGACCTGACAAGGGATTCATGGAGGTAGTGGTCTTTTCGGAACGCTGATAGGGGAGGGGAGGGAAATATATCCCTGGTGGTGGGGTCCGTTTGGAGGTGGCGGAAATGACGACGGATGATATGATGGTGTGGTCTCACCAGGGCCCTGTACAGCTGCTGAAGCACCTCTTTGCTTCTATACTCAATTCCTCTTGTTATGAAGGCCAGCATGCTATTAGCCTTCTTCACTACCTGTTGTACCTGCATGTTTGCCTTCATTGACTGGTGTACAAGAACACCCAGATCTCTCTGTACTGCCCCTTTACCTAAATTGATTCCATTGAGGTAGTAGTCTGCCTTCCTGTTCTTGCTACCAAAGTCGATATCCATACATTTATCCACATTAAAGTGCATCTGCCATGCATCTGCCCACTCACCTCACTTGTCCAGGTCACCCTGTAATCTCCTAACATCCTCATCACATTTCACCCTGCCACCCAGCTTTGTACCATCAGCAAATTTGCTAATGTTATTGCTGATACCATCTTCTATATCATTAACATATATTGCAAAAAGCTGCGGTCCAAGCACGGATCCCTGCGGTACCCCACTGGTCACTGCCTGCCATTCCAAAATGGAGCCGTTTATCACTACCGTTTGTTTCCTATCAGCCAACTAATTTTCAATCCAATCTAGTACTTTGCCTCCAGTACCATGCGCCCTAATTTTACTCACTAACCTCCTCTGTGGGACTTTATCAAAAGCTTTCTGAAAGTCCAGGTACACTACATCCACTGGATCTCCCTCGTCCATCTTCAGAGTTACATCCTCAAAAAATTCAAGAAGATTAGTCAAGCATGATTTCCCCTTCATAAATCCATGCTGACTCTGTCCTATCCTGTTACTACTATCCAGATGTGCCGTAATTTCATCCTTTATAATAGACTCCAGCATCTTTCCCACCACTGAGGTCAGACTAACTGGTCTATAATTTCCTGCTTTCTCTCTCCCACCTTTCTTAAAAAATGGTATAACATTAGCCACCCTCCAATCCTCAGGAACCGACCCCGAATCTATCGAACTCTGGAAAATAATCACCAACGCATCCACGATTTCCCGAGCCACCTCCTTCAGTACCCTGGGATGCAGACCATCAGGCCCCGAAGACTTATCAACCTTCAGACCTAACTGTCTCTCCAATACCAAATCCTGGCAAAAATAAATTCCCTTAAGTTCAGGTTCTTCAGCCACTGTTACCTCAGGGAGATTGCTTGTGTCTTCCCCAGTGAACACAGATCTGAAGTACCCATTTAATTCCTCTGCCATTTCTTTGTTCCCCGTAATATATTCCCCTGTTTCTGTCTTCAAGGGCCCAATTTTAGTCCTAACCATTTTTTTTGCCTTGCACATACCTAAAAAAGCTTTTACTATCCTCCTTTATATTATTGGCCAATTTACCTTCGCACCTCATTTTTCCTCTGCGTATTTCCTTCTCAGTAATCCTCTGTTGCTCTTTAAAAGCTTCCCAGTCCTCAGTTTTCCCATTTATCTTTGCTATGTTATACTTTTTCTCTTTTAACTTTATATGTTTCTTAACTTCCCTCGTCAGCCACGGCGACCCATGCCTCCTCCTGGGATCTTTCTTCCTTTTAGGAATGAACTGATCCGGCAACTTCTGCATTATACACAGAAATATCCACCATTGTTCCTTCACGGTCATCCCTGCTAAGGTATTGCACCATTGAACTTTGGCCAGCTCCTCCCTCATAGCTCCATAGTTCCCTTTATTCAACAGAAGTACTGTCATTTCCGACTGTACCCTCTCAGTCTCAAATTGCAGATTGAAGCTTAATGTATTATGGTCACTACTTCCCAATGGCTCCTTCACTTCGAGGTCTCTGACCAATTCTGGTTCGTTACACAATACCAGATCCAGAATTGCCTTCTCCCTGGTAGGCTCCAGCACCAGCTACTCTAAGAATCCATCTCTGAGGCACTCCACAAAGTCTCTTTCTTGAGGTCCAATACCATCCTGATTCTCCCAGTCTACCTGCATGTTAAAATCCCCCATAACAACTGTAGTAACATCTTTACGACAGGCCTTGATTCAACTTACATCTGACATCCAGATTACTGTTTGGGGGCCTGTAAATGACTCCCAAGAGGGTCTTTTTACCCTCAGTATTTCGCAGCTCTATCCACACTGACTTTACATCCCCTGACTCTAGGTCCCCCCGCGCAAGGGACTGAATATCCTCCCTTACCAACATGGCCACCCCACCCCCTCTGCCCGTCAGTCTGTCCTTATGATAGCACCTGTAGCCTTGAATATTCATTTCCACTTGAAGCCACGTCTCAGTTATCCCCACAATATCGGATCTGCCAATTTCCAAAAGAGTCTCAAGCTCATCCATCTTTTGTCTAATGCTTCGTGCATTCACGTATAGTATTTTTAATGTGTGCCAGTTTGCTGATGTGGGTGGTATCATTTCCAGTCTTGTTTCTTAATGGTTGGTATGTGAGGTCTAATTCTACATGTTTGTTAATGGAGTTCTGGATTGAGTGTCAGGACTCCATGTCTTTTTTTGGCTTATCCTAGATGGATGCATTATCCAAGTCAAATTGGTGTCCTTCTTTGTCTGTTAGATGATTGTGTCTAGTGGCTAGTTGGTGCTCATGTGCCCTGACGGCTAGTTTTCTTCCGGTTTGCCCTATGTAATGTTTGTGTCAGTCTTTACATGGTATTTTGCATATAACGTTGGCTCTGTTAGCTGTGAGCTGAAAATGTGTTGCTGGAAAAGCGCAGCAGGTCAGGCAGCATCCAAGGAACAGGAGAATCGACGTTTCAGGCATAAGCCCTTCTTCAGGAATGAGGAAAGTGTGTCCAGCAGGCTAAGATAAAAGGTAGGGAGGAGGGACTTGGGGGACGGGCGTTGGAATTGCGATAGGTGGAGGGAGGTCAAGGTGAGGGTAATAGGCCGGAGTGGGGTGGGGGCGGAGAGGTCAGGAAGAAGATTGCAGGTTAGGAAGGCAGTGCTGAGTTCGAGGGATTTGACTGAGACAAGGTGGGGGGAGGGAAAATGAGGAAAGTGGAGAAATCTGAGTTCATCCTTTGTGGTTGGAGGGTTCCCAGGCAGAAGATGAGACGCTCTTCCTCCAACCGTCATGTTGGCATGGTCTGGCGATGGAGGAGTCCAAGGACCTGCATATCCTTGGTGGAGTGGGAGGGGGAGTTGAAGTGTTGAGCCATGGTTGGGTTCGTTGGTCCGGGTGTCCCAGAGGTGTTCTCTGAAACGTTCCGCAAGTAGCCGGCCTGTCTTCCCAATATAGAGGAGGCCACATCGGGTGCAGAGGATGCAATAGATGATGTGTGTGGAGGTGCAGGTGAATTTGTGGCGGATATGGAAGTGTCCCTTGGCGCCTTGGAGGGAAGTAAGGAGGGAGGTGTGGGCGCAAGTTTTGCATTTCTTGCGGTTGCAGGGGAAGGTGCCGGGAGTGGAGGTTGCATTGGTGGGGGGTGTGGACCTGACGAGGGAGTCACGGAGGGAGTGGTCTTTTTGGAATTCTGATAGGGGAGGGGAGGGAAATATATCCCTGGTGGTGAGGTCCGTTTGGAGGTGGCGGAAATGATGGCGGATGATACATTGTACATGGAGGTTGGTGGGGTGGTAGGTGAGGACCAGTGGAGCTCTGTCCTGGTGGCGGTTGGAGGGGCGGGGCTCAAGACGGAGGAGCGGGAAGTAGAAGGGATGCGCTGGAGAGCATCGTCGACTACGTCTGGCGGGAAATTGCGGTCCTTGAAGAAGGACGCCATCTGGGTTGTACGGTTTCTTCTGTTAGTTGTGAGTATGGGATCATTTATACTCATCAGTATCTGTCACAGTGTGGTTGTTGGTTTGTGGGCTATCACGATACCTAGGATTTTCAATAGTGTGGTCATTTCCGATATGTTGTTGACGAATAGCAGGGTGACCAGTGTATCTGGATGTGTTGTGTCTTCCTGTTGTGGTATGTTGTGTAGTTACTGGCAGACAACACTTTTTGGGTAACTGTTGTTTTTGAAGATGCCAGGAAAATCTCATTATAGCTACCTGAAAAATCTACACAAGACAGGTAAGATTAACATGATTATCAAAAAATAAAACCAAAGGGATCCAACACACTCCACTTCTATGGACTCCCTCAGCCCCATAGTTTCAGTTCTGGGTACACTGACATACAGGCTAGCAAAAGAGCTACAATGGAAACTGAAATACCTGGTAAACAGCTCAACCCACTCCATCCACACCTGCCAAGAATTCCTCAACATCTATAAGAACACCAGAATCAATGAGGAAAGATTATGATCTTCTTCAATGTGACTGCACTATTTAGCTCCATAAACATCTCCCTAGCCAAAGAAACACTAGCGTCACTACGAGACAGACCAGTGATGCAGACACCCAACAACACCAGTACCATCAGCAAGAACAGCACCCTCAATCTACTGGATCTGTGCCTCACCACCCACTTCATCTTCCACACCCAGGAAGACCGATAAATCAACAGAACACCCATGGGATCACCGATATCACGGCGAGTAGCATAAGCCCTTCCTACTATCCAGGCAGCATCTAGGGAACAGGAGAATCGACGTTTCGGGCATTAGCCCTTCTTCAGGAATGAGGAAAGTTGGTCCAGCAGGCTAAGATAAAAGATAGGGAGGAGGGACTTGGGGGAGGGGCGTCGGAAATGTGATAGGTGGAAAGAGGTCAAGGTGAGGGTGATAGGTCAGACTGGGGTGGGGGCGGAGAGGTTGCGAAGAAGATTGCAGGTTAGGAAGGCGGTGCTGAATTTGATGGATTTGACTGAGACAGGCTGGGGGGAGGGGAAATGAGGAAACTGGTGAAATCCGAGTTCATCCCTTGTGGTTGGAGGGTTCCTAGCCGGAAGATGAGGCGTTCTTCCTCCAACCGTCGTTTCACTGTGGTCTGACGATGGAGGAGTCCAAAGACCTGCATATCCTTGGTGGAGTGGGAGGGGGAATTGAAATGTTGAGCTACAGGGTGGTTGGGTTGGTTGGTCCGGGTGTCCCAGAGGTGTTCCCTGAAATGCTCCGCAAGCAGGCGGCCCGTCTCCCCAATATAGAGGAGGCCACATCGGGTGCAAAGGATGCAATAGATGATATGTGTGGAGGTACAGGTGAATCTGTGGCGGATATGGAAGTTCCCTTTGGGGCCTTGGAGGGAGGTGAGGGGGGAGGTGTGGGCGCAAGTCTTGCACCTCCTGCGGTTGCAGGGGAAGGTGCCGGGAATGGAGGTTGGGTTGGTGGGGGGTGTGGATCTGACGAGGGAGTCATGGAGGGAGTGGTCTTTACGGAATGCTGATAGGGGAGGGGAGGGAAATATATCCTTGGTGGTGGGGTCCGTTTGGAGGTGGCGGAAATGGCGGCGGATGATGCGCTGTACATGGAGGTTAGTGGGGTGGTAGGTGAGGACCAGTGGGGTTCTGTCCTGGTGGCGGTTGGAGGGGCGGGGTTCAAGGGCGGAGGATCGGGAAGTGGAAGAGATGCGGTGGAGAGCATCGTCGACCACGTCGGGGGGGAAATTGCGGTCCTTGAAGAAGGAAGCCATCTGGGATGTGCATTTTTGGAACTGGTCCTCCTGGGAGCAGATTCGGCGGAGTCGAAGGAATTGGGAGAATGGGATGGCGTTTTTACACGGGGCAGGATGGGAGGAGGTGTAGTCCAGGTAGCTGTGGGAGTCGGTTGGTTTGTAGTAGATGTCCGTGTTGATTCGGTCATCATCCCATCCCATTCTCCCAATTCCTTCGACTCCGCCGCATCTGCTCCCAGGAGGACCAGTTCCAAAATCGCACATCCCAGATGGCCTCCTTCTTCAAGGACCGCAATTTCCCCCCCGACGTGGTCGACGATGCCCTCCACCGCATCTCTTCCACTTCCCGATCCTCCGCCCTTGAACCCCGCCCCTCCAACCGCCACCAGGACAGAACCCCACTGGTCCTCACCTACCACCCCACTAACCTCCATGTACAGCGCATCATCCGCCGCCATTTCCGCCACCTCCAAATGGACCCCACCACCAAGGATATATTTCCCTCCCCTCCCCTATCAGCATTCCGTAAAGACCACTCCCTCCATGACTCCCTCGTCAGATCCACACCCCCCACCAACCCAACCTCCACTCCCGGCACCTTCCCCTGCAACCGCAGGAGGTGCAAGACTTGCGCCCACACCTCCCCCCTTCACCTCCCTCCAAGACCCCAAAGGGAACTTCCATATCCGCCACAGATTCACCTGTACCTCCACACATATTATCTATTGCTTCCTTTGCACCCGATGTGGCCTCCTCTATATTGGGGAGACGGGCCGCCTGCTTGCGGAGCATTTCAGGGAACACCTCTGGGACACCCGGACCAACTAACCCAACCACCCTGTAGCTCAACATTTCAATTCCCCCTCCCACTCCACCAAGGATATGCAGGTCTTTGGACTCCTCCATCGTCAGACCACAGCGAAACGACGGTTGGAGGAAGAACGCCTCATCTTCCGGCTAGGAACCCTCCAACCACAAGGGATGAACTCGGATTTCACCAGTTTCCTCATTTCCCCTCCCCCAGCCTGTCTCAGTCAAATCCATCAAATTCAGCACCGCCTTCCTAACCTGCAATCTTCTTCGCAACCTCTCCGCCCCCACCCCAGTCTGACCTATCACCCTCACCTTGACCTCTTTCCACCTATCACATTTCCGACGCCCCTCCCCCAGGTCCCTCCTCCCTATCTTTTATCTTAGCCTGCTGGACCAACTTTCCTCATTCCTGAAGAAGGGCTAATGCCCGAAACGTCGATTCTCCTGTTCCCTAGATGCTGCCTGACCTGCTGCGCTTTTCCAGCAACACATTTCCATCTCTGATCTCCAGCATCTGCAGACCTCACTTTCTCCTTCCTACTATCCAGCCTAGATTTTGGATCTGCTATGTGAATGCCACCTTCATCATTACCAAATGTGCTCAACTGGAAGAAACTTATTAACTCATAAACAACATCCTCAAAAGCTTAAAATTCACCAAGGAAGAAGAGAACAACAACCGACTCCCATTCCTGTATGGATTGGTTGAATGCAAGGCCAACGGTGAGCTCCACACCAGCATATACAGGAAGGCTAGCCATACAGATCAAGCACTCAACTACAACAGCAACAATCCCAACAGCCACAAATGGAGCTGAATCAGAACATTGTTCAAGTGAACCACAACACACTGCAGCACCCTGGAGCTGTGCAAAACCGAAGAAGAACACCTAAACAGTGTCTTAAAAATCAACGGCTACCCAAAAAATGTAATCCTCTGGTATCTACACAACAGACCACAACAGGAAGACACAACATGTTCGGAAACACTGGTCATCCTGCCTCATCAGGGATGTATTGGAAATGACCACCAAACTACTCCAAATCCTAGGTATTATGATAGCCCAAAACCACTACAAAAGCTACTGATGAGTATAAAGCATCCCATACCCACAACGAACAGGACCGATGTTTTATACAAAATACATGTAAAAATTGCCACAAACATTGCATCGGGTAAACCAGAAGAAAATAGTCATCAAGGTATATGAACATCAACAAGCCACCAACAGATATGATCAACTATCACTTGTGTCTATACACACGGCCAAAGAAGGACACCAATTTGACTTGGGCAACATATCTATCCGAGGACAAGCCAAACAAAGACTTGCACGGGAATTCCTGGAGGCCTGGTACTCAACCCAGAACTCCATTAACAAACATGTAGAGTTAGACCCCACATGCCAACCACTAAGAAACAAGACAGGAAATGAAACCATCTACCTCAGCAAAATGAGACACATAAATAGCAAGTGGGACAGAATATCAACGTTTCATAAGAGGCGCACTGATGATGTTACCTAGAATGGTGATGCAACATCTGCAAAGAAATTTACAAGCTTAGTGTGCAAGTCAACAATCTCATTGTATAGGATCCTTGGTGTTATGATTGTGGTTTCAAGTTCACATTACTGCCTGCATCCCAGTACATATGACTCCTTTTGTCATTCAAAACTTTGTTGAATTCAGTCGTGAATATATTCAATGACCCAATGTCCACAGCTCTCTGAAAGAGATTTCCAAAGACTAGTGACCTTTGGAGAGAAGAAATTGCTCATTTTTCTCTGAAAATTAGAGACCATATATTTTTGAACTGCACTTCTGAGTTCTAGTTTCCCCTCTGGGAGGAAACATCCCCACAGCATGTAGTCCGTCAAGACTCTCAAAGATCTGAGAAGTGCACTTAGAAGTTATGCGTGCCAAAGGTAAAAATGCCACGTATTAGTATCAGAGTTACATTGTTTATTTGTAATTTTGGACTGCAGGCTTTACTGTATTTTGATATTTTGCATTTAAGTTTGAAGTTATAAATGGCTGTCAAATTTATTAATGCAGGAGAGTTTCAAGGGAAAATAACAATGTTCTAAATTAGATGTGTTGTGCCGTAAAATGGCATGAACATTTCTTACATATTTGAAAAGTTGCAGTGATCAGTTTATTATTCCTTATGCAGTAATTATCAATGAGTCAAAATGAAAAATATAACCACATTTTTCAAGTCCAAAGTAAAAAGTACAAAGATAACCAAATCAAAAACTCTTGAATGTAAGAATTCAAAAGCTTTTGTTAGCTTGAATTATTTTGTGTCACCACAGAGGTCAAATTGAATATAGTCATGTAATTATGCCATGACCTCAAAATTCAATTTTATTACATAGGTTTAATACACATAATATGGAAATCTCAGAATGAAATTTAGCAATATGCACCGAATCCACATGAAAAGTGTACCACTTTCCATATTGCTTGGGTATACTCAGTAGACTAACATGGCACACACTTGTACCTGGCATTAGGTACATTGCATCTGAAGGTTAGGGCTGTATGCTTGCTTAGAACTGCTTTGCCAAATTGCATGATTACAGTTCACTATATGTGTCATGCTGTCAGCTGAAAGAGATCTTAAAAATATTTTTTTTAAAAACAAACTTTCCTACATTTCTTGTCCAGCAACGCCCCATGTTCCTCATTAAAACCATAGGTACAGATGGCCACTATTCGATTGCATCCCTAGACAGAGTCTGCTGAGATCTTCAGCTGATTTCACCCTGAAGGTTACCATTGGAGGCGTGACTGATTCTATAATTCTGTCCTGATAAGCTAAAGGACCAATTTTACCTGGTCCTGTTGCTGGCCTCATTAGGCTACATTGCATTAATGTTGCACGCCAAGTTTATCATAAACCAATTCCTAGATCCATATATTTGTAGCACATCAGGTTTTTCAAATGTGTTTGTCAATATTATTCTCCTTTCTAAAAGTGAAAATTGAGCCTAAAACTAAGATTATGCATGCATAAATGCAACTAGGTTATCTCATTACATTTTTAATTTAATGAGCTCTGATCCTGGTTAGCTAATGTTTCATATAATGTGTTCAATAATATTTCAAGATATCTATGTTATTACAACATCTGTGGGTTTCTTTAAAATTGAGTACATGAAACAATATCTAATAACTAAATTGTTTCTTTTACTTTAGAACTGGACTTGAACCTTGTTGCCGGCTTGACTATGCCTTCCTGTAAAGAAACTTGGACATGAGGAAATCATGCTGAAATCTGTATAAACCAGACTGCATAAAAAAGAGTACTTCACTGCCTACACTTGTTTGCAGTCTGGTATGCCCTGTATTGTACAACAGAAATTTAATTCCTGAAGACAGCAAAGGCACTTATTAATTTTCTGTAACTTCTTATAATACATTAGGATTAAAATTATTGCATTAAATTTCAAGAGTTGTCAGTGTTAATTAAGTGCAGATATTGCCTCATCTGCTTTAAAACACTTGCAGATTATTTTAACATACCTTGTAAAGAATTGTAATATAATTTATAATATAATAATGTAATATAATTTACATTACTTTGTTCTCATAAAGATGAAAGTAATTCAAAGGCAGTTGATTTGCAACTGTTCCTTGGATTAAATATTTTAAAAGTGTTTACAAAAACTGTACTGGTTTTGAATAAGATATTCCATGTTAACACAGTTTTATACAATTTTATTTTTCCTGATATTTAAAAGGTGGAATTCTATCTAACTCTGACATTTTGTAACTAAGAGTTGCTGGTTAAAAATGAAATATAATCCTTTAAATGCCACAAATATTGTTTTATTATGCTGATAATGTATTCAAAAGTTTTTTGCATATAAATATATAATTAGTCATTGTAGATTTTTCTTCAAGCCTTCTATGCCCTGATTGCTTTTAACGTCAGCTTGTCAAATAATGTGCTATAAACTGCCAACATGAATCTTTTTGTGTAGTTTTGTGCTAACATTTACAATCTTTATTCACTCTATTAGCCTTTAAGGGGTCAGCATAGAGGATTATTAAACGGCATTCCTGAAAACATTAGAGCTGTTGCTGTGTCAACCCCAATGCAGATATACACTCCTACTGTGGCGCTTATTGAAGTCTCCATAGCAACTGGCCCAAAGGACACTATGCTCATGGATACTGTTATAAACCTCACAGACTATGGTACTGAGGATTTGGCTCCATTGCAAGAAACACAAATAGTTTCTGTAGTTAATATAATGGAATAAGCCTAAATATATGAATACAATTTTCATATTGTGTTGGATAAGTTATCTTTCATTTTATTTGCTGTAGCTTGCACTGTCTTATATTAAATTCATTCCTTAATAATAGGAACATTGTGGTAAGATTAAAATCAACTTTCTTAATTTTTCTCTATTTTTGATTCTGTTATTGGTCTATCAATGTTCAAGTTTTGTTCACTTGTTCAGCAAAAGGCTTAAATATTTTGTACTGAATTTTGTAAAAAGAAAAGTTCTTGTCCAATCTCGATTTCAAGAGCATCAATTACGTTGTGGCTACAGGACGGAATTAGTTGCGAAATTCCAGCTGATTCCTACTCAGATTTCTCAACCGCCACACAGTTATGTACTTTGATCCCAGCCAGAGCAAAAACTGCCACCTCAGGATAACGGAAATGAAATCTGCTGCACATCAGAGGATTCATGCTAGACTGGAATAAATAACTTATTTGAGAATCGCCAACACTTTTAGCAGAGAAAAAATTAACACGTATTGGGTTGGTAACTTAATATAGTCTGTCAAATACATTGAAATGGAAAAGGCTTCAGGGCATACACAGTAAAGCAGCGTTTAATTCTAAGTCAGAACTGAACTTGGAAATTTAGTGTAAATGTTTTTGTGAGGATTTTTTTTAAATTTATTAAATTAATCCATAAAGGTTTGTTACAGAAACCTAGTTTGTAAAGGATAGAGCTAGAGCCAATTTTTGCAGTTTTATAGAGCACAAGCATTATGGTATAGTGGTGGTATCTCTACCTCAAGGCTAGAAAGCCCTAGACCCACTTATTCTAGTGGTGTGTCATAACATTCTGAACACACTGAATAAAAATACTATTTTCTAATACCTTTCAGTGCTGCAGAAGATTCATACCAGAATTGAAATATTGACCCTGTTTATCTTTCCACTGATGCTGCCAGACTGGCTCAGGTTCTTTAGCATCTTTTGTATTTGTTTCAAATTTCTAGCATCTGTAGTACTCTGCTTTTTCTTCATTAAAAATATCTTCTCCTAACTCTTCCAGCTAACACCTTCATCTCAGTCTCTGTCTATGTTTAAGGGCTAAATTGAATGTCCGGTTAATACCAACAATCTGCATATAATTGATACATTGATGGATGTATTATGCTGCATCAATATTCTGCAAACGTTGCCCTTTTTATCTATCTTTATTTGATATCAATGCTGAATTGATACATTTCAAATTATACTTAAAATTTATGATGTACATTTCAGCTCTTTTTCATTTTGTTGGCCATTTATCCCATTCAGATGTCCATTGATATGTTGATACATCTTTCCAATACTTGCTGGAGGACTCAACATCAAGTTTAACCATTTTACAGCATGAACACCTTCTTCCTTGTCCATTAGTCACCCCCATCCCCATAGGTCCTGTCCTGATATGTGGTGTTTTCAGCACAGCCAACCTGTTTTAACTACTGATAGTTCCTTTGTCACCTATCTATCATCAATTCTTCCATTGTTTACTATCAACAAACATTTTGTCTATCTTTCTCTCTCTCTCTCTCTCTCTTTCACTCACTCTCTGGGCTCTGTCTCCACCTATCCATTCACTCCTTTTCCCTCCACTGCCTGTCATCAGCATTAATACCTCCTTTTCATAGTTGCTGACAGTTCTGAAGAAGTGTCACTGGACTCAAAATGTTAACTATGCTTTCCCCCCCACAAATGTTGCTGAGAATCTCCAACAATCTATGTTCGTTTGCTTCACTTCTCCCTCGCTAATGTGTTCTGTCAATAACTGGTGCCCAGATTTTGCTCATGTTGGATAGTATCTCCACCATGGTGAAAATATTGGAAGAATTTGGAAATCTAAAGTCTCACTTCCGAACTTGGCATCTTTCATTCACAGGAATGGGATAGGGAGTGGGCCGTATTTCTGACATGCATGGTTCCTGCATGGCAGCTAGCCACATGAATGATCAGCTAGTGTCACTGAAATAACATTTTGTATTCTTTGGAGTTTGAAGCCAGAAAGTGACGATTGGACCAGGTAAAGGGGTGGGGGTTGGGGGCTGTTCTCAGTGCATTTATGTTAGACAGCCAGGATAAACATTTGGAAAGGTATGGTACCTATTTAAAACTGGTCTTGCATGAGGTAAGTTGCCCTTTGGTGGAGGTAGAACATCATTTGGGAGAGGTATAGTATGCTTGGAAGATTTAAACACCACTGGGGAGTGGTAAGGCATTTTTCAGGATTGTGCAAATTAACAAGCTTGTACAGAAAATGTGCAGAAATTCTTCCTTTATTTGTTTATGATAGGTGGGCATCTATGGATAGTCCAGCATTTATTGCCCATCCTCTTCTTGAACTGTTGCAGTCCAATAGATGAAAGTATACCAACAACACTGTCACAGAGCAAGCTTCAGAATTTTGCTCCAGTGACAGCAAAAGAACATTTTTTCTTTTCTTATTTGTTCATGGAATGTGAGCATCACTGGCCAAGCCAGCATTTTTTTCTGATCCCTAATTGCCAATGAAACAGTTAAGAGTTAACCACGTTGCTGTGGCAAATGATTAGTGACATGTAAACCAGACCAGGTAAGGATAGCAGATTCTCCTCCCTACAAACATGAGTGAATCAGATGGATTTTGATGAAAATTGACATGGTTGATATTAGATGATTGCCATTAAACTTTTTTAAAATTGATTTCCTATTTTATCATCTGCTATAACAGGATTGAATCCCATTTCTCCAGAATGTTAGCCTAATGCTTTTGGATTACTGATCTGAGTCAGGATGGCTTGGAGTTGAAATTGTAGGTGGTGCTGTTCTCATGTAATTGTTGCCCTTGCCATTCAAGGCAGTTGAGCTTGTAGGTTTGAAAGGTGCTGAATTAGTTGTCTTGATTAGTAATTGTAGTGTATCTCATAGAACATAGAACATGGAACATTACTGCGCAGTACAGGCCCATTGGCCCTCAATGTTGCACTGACCTGTGGAACCAATCTGAAGCCCATCTAACCTACACTATTCCATTATCATCCATATGTTTATTCAATGCCCACTTAAATGCTCTTAAAGTTTGTGAGTCTTACTACTCTCTGAGTAAAGAAACTACCTCTGACATCTGTCCGATATCTATCATCTCTCAATTTAAAGCTATGCTCCTTCGTGCTGGCCATCACCATCCAAGGAAAAAGGCTCTCACTGTCTACCCTATCTAACCTTCTGATCATTTTGTTTGTCTCAATTAAAGGTGACCTTTCAACCTTCTTCTCTCTAATGAAAAGAGCCTCAAGTCCCTCAGCCTTTCCTCATAAAACCTTCCCTCCATACCAGGCAACATCCCAGTAAAACTCCTCTGCATCCTTTCCAATGCTTCCACATCCTTCCTATAATCCAGCAACCAGAACTCTACTCCAAATGCGTCTACACCAGAGTTTTGTACAGCTGCAACATGACCTCATTACTCCAAAACACAATCCTTCTACCAATAAAAGTTAATACACAGAGTGCCTTCTTAACAACCCTATCAACCTGGGTGGCAACTTTCAGGCATCTATACACATGGACACTGAGGCCTCTCTGCTCATCTACACTACCAAGAATCTTACCATTAGCCCAGTATTCTGCATTCCTGTTAGTCCTTCCAAAGTTGATCACCTCATACTTTCTGCATTGAACTCTATTTGCCACCTCTCAGCCAGCTCTGACTCTTATCTATGTCCCTCTGTAACCTGCAACATTCTTCCACACTGTCCACAATTCCACCGACCTTAGTTAATGCACAAATTTACTAACCCATCCTTCTGTGCCCTAATCCAGGTCATTTATAAAAATGACAAACAGCAGTGGCTCCAAAACAGATCCTTGCAGTACAGATCCTTGTAAATGAACTCTAGGATGAACATTTCCCATCAACCACTACCCTCTGTCATCTTACAGCTAGCCAATTTCTGATCCAAACCACTAAATCACCCTCAATCCCATGCCTCCATATCTTCTGCAATAGCCTACCGTGGGGAACTTTATCAAACACTTTACTGAAATTCATATACACTACATCAACTGCTTTACTCTCATCCACCTGTTTGGTCACCTTCTCAAAGAACTCAATAAGATTTGTGAGGCATGACCTACCCTTCACAAAACCGTGCTGACTATCCCTAATCAAATTATTCCTTTCAAATAATTATAAATCCTATCTCTTAAACCTTTTCCAAAACTTTACCTATAACCGTTGTAAGGCTCACTGATCTAAAATTACCAGGATTGTCTCTACTCCCCTTCTTGGACATGGGGACAACATTTGCTATCCTCCAGTTTTCTGGCACTATTCCTATAGACAATAATGAAACAAAGATCAAAGCCAAAGGCTCTGCAATCTCTTCCCTGGTTTCCCAGAGAATCCTGAGATAAATCCCATCCAGCTCAGGGGACTTATCTATTTTCACACTTTCCAGAATTGTTAACACCTCCTTATGAACCTCAATCTTGTCTAGTCTAATAGCCTGTACTGTAGTACTCTCCTCAGCAACATTGTCTTTTTCCTGTATGAATACTGACAAAAAATATTCATTACCACCTCTCTTTTCTCCTCGAACTCCACGCACAACTTCCCGCTACTGCCCTAATCGTACTCTCGTTATTCTTTTAATCCTGACATACCTATAAAAAGCTTTAGAATTTTCCTTGATCTTACCTGCCAAAGACTTCTCATGTCCCCTCTTGGCTCTTAGCTCTCTCTTTAGGTCCTTCCTGACTAATGTGTAACTCTCAAGTGCTCTACCTGAGCCTTCACGTCTCATCTTTACATACGCCTCCTCCTTCCTCTTGACAAGATAGAGAACTTCTTTAGTAAATCACAGTTCCCTAGCACGACCACTTCCTGCCTGCCTGATAGGTATATGCTTATCAAGGACACACAGTAGCTGTTCCTTGAACAAGCTCCACATTTCAATTGTGCCCTTCAGTTTCTTTCCCTATCCTGGGTGCATCCTAAATCTTACCTAATTGCCTTTCCCCCAGCCTTAACTCTTGCACTGCGGGATATACTTCTCCCTCTCCATCACTGAAATAAACATAACTGAACTGTGCTCACAATCACCAAAGTGCTCACCTACCTCAAAATCTAACATCTGGCCTGGTTCATTACCCAGTACCAAATCCTCACCTCTTCGTGGCCTATCTACATACTGTATCAGGAAACCCTCCTGCACACATGGAACAAAAACTGACGCATCTAAAGTACTCAAACCAGAACATTTCCAGTCAATATTTGGAAAGTTAAAGGCCCCCATTAGAACTACCTTGTGGGCAGGTTATTACTGAGAAAATGTACGAAATAGCACTGTCAATGACCCTTTCCATCATTTGGTGACTGCTGATTATTAGGATGACAGTTGGGGCTGTGAAGGAATTACTGAAACTGTCAAAGTGTCAAGGAACTGTCCAAAAAAATGGAGTTTTTTTAAAATTGTTGGGTATTTCAGCATTGACATTTTGATATTTGTACAAATTATCACTTTTAGCATGAGGTGCCTGTTTAGTGAGCACGTTGATGGTTGCTTCAACTGTTTGTAGAAGTGTTTGTTTGCATAAAGGATTTTGTAATTAAGAAATTAAGTCCCTACATAAAATGTTTACTTATTAAGCATTTAATTGAAGGAATGTCAATGTATTGAATGCTTTTTTCATATCAATTAGTATATCTTTTTCAATAATGAAATCATCAATAGACCCCACAACTTTATTTGCTGTTAGTGTGCCTATGGTGGATAAAAGACATTGCTGACATGGAAAGGGAAGGGTAAAAGGTGTTAGGATGGATGGTATGAGTTTTCATCAGGTGGCACTGAATTGACATGGGGCCAGAATAGACCATGGGGATAATTGAGAGCTTGGGAGCAGGAGGGGCTATGGTAGATGGGTAAATGGACATAGTTGGTATGGCACTATAAAGGGTGATGGGAATAGGTAGGTGTGCAAAGGGTAATATGGGTGGTGTGAGGGGCCACAATGGATGTGGGTATCAGGGAAAAGGTTGGCAGGAGGGCGGGGAGAGTCAGATAAGAAAGTAGGTAAACAGTATTAGGCAGCATGGAAGTGAGAGAAGTTAGAACAGGAGGGATAATTTCATGGTTTAATCTTTGTTTTTAAATGTTGAACACAGTATTGGAATACTCAGATAGACTTTCTATCCGGATGGTCTTGAGTAATCTCCTCCACTTTTTCTGGATCACAATCCACTTCCACTACCTCCAACAAAAAAGGTGAAAACTGAGAAGCAACTTTAAAAGCTCAGATTCTTAGGGCCTGGATTTTCCCTACCCTTGAGCACCCAGGAAGGAAAACCTGGATTCCGAGCTCTATTCTTTTTTTTTGATAGTCGGACCGATGTCACTATCTTTGTGAAAGTGATCATCCGCCTGATAATATTGTAAATTGGTCGTCAAAAGATGAAAGCATAGCTGAAAACTTTTAAAATCATTTTGAAGATTGTTTTCAAAAACAAGCACTAGAATTTAAAGAGCTTAAGACCACAAATTTTGACTCCTTTCTGTGCATTACTATGATTGTCATTTTAGATCCAATTGAAATTCACAGCATGCAGACACACTTCTGGTACAAGCTATCCTGGATGCCATTCTGGTGAGGGTGTTAGTGTGTGCTCACACAGTGACTGCTGGAAGTATGCAGAAACGGCGTCATGCTGATTTACTCTCTATTCTGACCTTTTGAAGTTCAGTGAACCATTTAATGCTCTCTCTGAACCTTGCACAGGTGAACATGTGCTCAGCAGCAGAAAGACACTCATTTCTGCCCACCAATATTATTTAAATCGGTCCTCAACTGAACGCATTTAAAGGTTTATCGTGGTCTGCTGAATGCTGCATAATTTCATCAACATGAGGGCATGGTTGTTTGCCACTTGCTAACCAATGAGTAGCTGAGGACCAGGGTTGCAGCAGGAAATAGTCACCAAAAAACCTAGAGATTTTCTTTGTGGACAAGCTGTCTCATCAAACTGCAACATAAGTAAATACAACCATAATGCCCCATTTGCCAACACTGTCACACCTTACCCTCCCTCTACCACTATCTGTCATAATATCCAATTGCCTTGCTCAAAAGCTTAAGCTTCAAGCCAAAAGTAAGCAGCATCTGTGTTCCAAATTGGCACTGAACTCCACCATGTTCTTCAACATGAACACTGACTTTCTGCCACTCCATCTAATCCATGAAATATTTTGTTGTAAATACAGATCACTTTTCGATCTGTTACCCCATTAACTTCTCTATCATAACTTATGCATGTCTTCATTATCCTACAAGCTGGAACCTACCTCACCTTTGCTTCACTTCCACTGCAGCACTTACACTCAGTTTATCATTCAGTATCGAGATGGCATCCTTGTTATCCTCTTAATTGCACATAGTGCAAGTACAAAGGAAAGTTGAAAGTAGAAAGTAGCTTAGAAATAGAAGGTGTTAGCTTTGAGTTAGAGGGGTGCAGAGAGAACAAAGTTGCATTTTTAGATCATCTGCTGTTTGTGAAACAGAACAGATTGTAAGATAAGGAAGTGGAACATGAGAACTGGCATTAGGTATGAAAATATCACTGCTCAACCCCACCAACCTCATCAATGGCTATGCCATTGATGGAGACTACTGTGTCCTCCACTGGGGAAACGACATGTAGTTATGCCTGTGCCCCTCCAGTTAGACGAATAGAAGACAACAGAGAATCGGGATAATGAGCAAGTACTTGAACTATCTTGATATAACTTGTGTTGGGATCTTCAATATTCACTTACATCAGTTATTGCTCAATTGTTGGTGCCCTTGCTTCCAAGTCATTATTCGGGTTTTATGTCCCACTCCAGAACTTGAGCACAAAAGCTGAGGCTGACACTGCAGTGGAGGAGTGAGCAAGTGCTACATTGTCAGAGTTGTTGTCTTTGAGATGACATATTAAACTGAATTCCTGTCAATTCACTCAACTGGATGTGAAAGATCCTATGGCATGACTTTACAGGAGATGTGTTATACATAAATAATATCTATCTCTTAATAAGTATCAAGAAAACAGATTATCATTTCATGAGCATTTTGCTTTTTCTAGAAATTTGCTGCATGCAAAAAGGTTGCCACTTTCTCCACTTTATAACAATGACTACACTTGAGGAGTTTTTCATTGCCTGTTTAGCACACTGAGACATCTGATGGTCATGAATTTGTTATATGTTTATATTTCTTTTTTTTTACTTATTGTATTAATTAAGAACTTTGACAATGGAACAGAAAAATATCATACCTAAACTTGTAGATGCCATTTTATTGTAGATAAAAGTATAAAATTGTAAAGAGATATTAATAAAGTAAATGAAACAGTAGCATTCATTCTAATGTGAAGTCAGCCACTTTGGACCTGGCAAACGTAGAACAGAGAATCTTCTAGTTAGAAATGCTAAAATATTAAGATTTGAGCTCCCACGATATTAAAATGCTTTGAGCAGATATCAGAAAACAGTCAAAATAATTAATGGAATGCTAACATTTATATTAAGATGTTTAGAATCATCGGGATGGAGATGGGGTTGGTAGAAATTGTACTTTTGTTATATAAAGATCTTGTTAGGCTACACCCAGAATGCACAAAACATCTCAGAAAAACATGCCTCCCAGAAATGATACATTGGCTTTGGAGAGAGTGTAACATAGTTTGACTAACATGATATCTGGATTCCAAAGGTTAAGCTACAAAAAGAGATTAAGCAAACTGGAGTTTGATTTCAATGAAATTGAAAGGTTAATGGCTGATTTGACCAAGATTTTCAAGATATTAAGCAAACAAATAGGCTAACTTGGAAGAAATTAGTTGCAGAATTGGGGGTAAGGTGGGGAAGCAGAGTATAAATATTATTGCCAACTCTTTCAGGGGTGAAATTAGGCTTAATTTCTTCACAAGTGGTTGAAATCGGGAACTCTCTCTCAGAAACAACATTTGATGCTGGATCAATTATTCATTTTAAACCTAAAATTTAAGTTTTTTATTTGTCACAGTTATTAAGGGATTTGGGGCAAAGACAGGTCTATGGATTGAGGTTGCAAATTAGTTGAGATCTCATTGAAAAAACAGCAGGTTCTGGGACTAAATTTTCAAAAATGTGCGCGGATAAACCCAGCAACTGAGGGCAAGAAAGTTTAACTTCAGTGGTGGAAAAGCATTTAGAAATGATGATTGAGAACAAAATTAATGATTTCTGGAACAAATTTATTAAACAGATAAAGTCAGCACAGATTTGTTAAAAGCAAATTGTGTCTAACTTGATTGAATTTTTTTGGTGAGATAACGGAGAGTTGGTGTTGATTACAGAGAGAGAGCAGCATGATGGCTCCGTTTTTAGCACTGCTGCTTCACAGCACCAGGGACCTGGGTTTGATTCCAGCCTTGGGTGACTGTCTGTGTGGAGTTTGTACATTCTGCCAGTGTCTGCGTGGATTTCCTTTGGGTACTCCGGTTTCCCCCCACAATCCAAAGATATGCAGGTCAGGTGAATTGGCCATGCTAAAATCACATATAGTGTTAGATGCATTAGTCAGGGCTAAATATAGGGTACGGCAATGGGTCTGGGTGGGTTACTCTTCAGAGGGTCGGTGTGGATTTGTTGGGCTGAAGACCTGTTTCCATACTGTAGGCAATCTAATCTAATCTTACCACCTTATCCACTTGTGTTGCCACTTTCAGGGAGCTATGCACTTGCACCCCAAAATCTCTCTGCGTATCAATACTCCTAAAGTCTCTGCTACTTACTGTATACTTTCCTCTTGCATTTGACCTCCTAAAATGCATCATCTCACACTTGTCCAGATTAAACTCCATCTGCCATTTCTCCACCAACCTTTCAACTTTTCTGATGTATCCTTTTATAGCGTTTCTCACCCTCCACAACTCCATCAATTAATCAGGTCATCTGCAAATTTACTAATCAGATTACCTATATTTTCATCCAAATCATTATAAATGACAAACAAAAAAGGTCCCAGCACTCACCATTACAGAAAACTGGTCACAGATCTCCAGTCAGGAAAACAATTTTCCACAACAGCTTTCTATTTTCTATGGCCAAGCAAATTTTGTATAAACTTACCAACTCACGGTGGATCCCATGACTGGAATAATTTCTAATATCTACAGTGGCCAAAATGCATCTCCTTTTAAAGGTTACTGATTTGCTTTAAATAGCCTGGCATACATTTAACTCATTCAAATCTTTCATATTATTGCACTTGTTATTGAGATTTCATGTTGGCTGCATACTGTAATAATTTAAATTAGCTGGCAGCACAAAGCTTGTATGATGCTTGCTTCAGAGAAAATGAACTTGGGCTACTCCAACAAGGAAAATTTTTCAAAGAGAATTGTAGATATTTTAACTTCACTCAGGTTCAGTCTAGGACAACATGTTTATTTGTTATTGATTCATTCACCTCAGCACAGATTGAATGGAGCCTATTGGATGCCTGTGATCATTTCATGTGAAAACTAGGCTCCATTGTCTCATTCAAATCTTTTCCTCATTGATGAACCTGGGGGTTCATCAACAGTATAGGACAAAGCAGCTGAGCCCTAATAAACACACACTGTCCAGCAGCAGCCAATGATCATGATCAGGAATCCTTGTTAATTTTTCACTTGTTCTGCTGCCACTAGTTCTTCTTTTAAAGAAAAATCTTTTGTTTGCATTGTGTGAGTTTCTTGGCCAATGGTGGAAAGTTGTTGTACATTGTGGAGATCTTAAATTCAAATCTCAAATAAGAATCAAGCATTTGTTTAAACCTGGGGTTATGTCTAGGTCAGAACAGAAAAGGACAACAGGTTTTCTTTCCTGAGAAACAATTGTGAACCAGTTGATCTTTTACAGTGATCTAACAGCTGATTACTTCTAGATTTAAAAAGAAATGCTGAATTCAAATTTTCAAATGCCATTGTAGGATTTGGAACTCATGTTCTACTGGATTAATGGTCCAAGCCTTTGGATTGTTAGTTAGTAACATCGCACTGACAATACTATACTCCTTTGTAGCATTCATGCTATGACTTGACTGAGACACCTAGCTCAGCATAACCTGTGATTAAACCTGGGATTTTCCTGGTCTGTATGGCCCAGGGCTATTCATCAGAGGAGTTGTTCAATTACCAATCCTTAACTGTACTTTGAAACAACAGATTTTTTTTTTAAAAAAAGTATTTCTTACCTGACATAGGACCAGATGCTGAAACTTGTACCAAGTTTAAAGAACTGTTTTCTTAGCTACTGAAAATCGCTTAAAAACAGGAGTGTCTAATAATCCAAGCCATATGTTTGACTTTATCTGCCAATACCAAAGCTAAAGGGGAACAAAAAAAAGCATGTTTCTTCTCAAATGATGCACATAAAGCAAGGCAACTCCTTAGCAGACCCTATTTCAAAGTGAATTCCTATACTGGCTAAACTACCAGATAAAATAATAATGAATTAACATTTCAATCATAGAAGCAAACTAGAGAGGCTATAAGTGAGTAAGCCTGATGCATAATGTCAATTATGGAATGGACCATAATCTACCTTTTGAATTTGATGTAATAATATTAAAGGAACTGAATCCTTACATAATTTAAAAATAACATTATTAAATAAGCCATGGCTACAAATTGGGAAAATCGTGAGTTCCAAACCACGTTGATATATATGACCAATGTCTTTTTTAAAATCTTGATGGCACTTTTTACCTTGTCTTGAATCTAGGAGCTCAATTAGAAATCACAAACTAAGGAATCCTATCTTTGGCCATCGTTCAGACTGGTTCTGAACTGTCACCCTTGGATCATCCAATTGATATTTAAATGATTCCAGAATTCCTGCATTACTACATCAATTTTACTTTACTACCCACACTACATCAATTTTACTTTACTACCCATAAGCTTTTGCCTTTTTATATGTTCTTCTCATTTTATATGCAGAATAACTGCTTCTTTACAGACTAAATTTGTTGTTTACCAGTGTCAACCTGCAGCCTCTTTACCAACCCTTACTAATTAATTTGGGAGAGAGTGAGGACTGCAGATATTGGAGATCAGAGCCAAAATGTGTGGCGTTGGAAAAGCACAGCCAATCAGGCAGCATCTGAGGAGCAAGAGAGTTGACGTTTCAAGCATAGGCTCTTCATCAGAAATGTAGGGGTTGGCCCACCAGGGCTGAGAGATAAATGGGAGGGGGATGGGGCTGGGGGGAATGATGAAAATGAAACTTAACTAATCTTTGATCAAATTCAGCCTCATGTGCTGAAAGAGTTTTAGTTCCCTTCTGAACCCTTGCGATATCCTGTAAGATTATAATCCAGTTGTGATTTATTAAAAGTAGGATTTATCCAGAAGCACATAATAATCTCACTGAAGACTGATTAGATTGTCCAGATCTAGCTTACTGTCTTTGGATTCTAACTCTTTGTACTTGAATTTACAAGAAGTTAATCACAATGTACTCTTGATCTAAAATAGCCCGTAAATGGATATTAGGTTTGTAATGCAGTACAAGCAAAAACAAGCACCTAAATTAATTTCAAATGTGTGGCACTGGAAAAGCACAGGTAGTCAGGCAGCATCCGAGGAACAGGATCTCCCATCTCCCCTCCCTCCACCTTATCCCAGATCTAACCCTCCAGCTCGGCACCCCCCTCTTGATCTGTCCTACCTGTCTAGCTTTCTTCCCACCTATCTGCGATAGATAGATGAAGGTGGGGGTTGATGGTGATAAATTGGAGTGGAGGGTAGAGCAGATAGGTGGGAAGAAAGCTAGACAGGTAGGACAGATCAAGAGGGGGGTGCCGAGCTGGAGGGTTAGATCTGGGATAAGGTGGAGGGAGGGGAGATGGGAGATCCTGTTCCTCGGATGCTGCCTGACTACCTGTGCTTTTCCAGTGCCACACATTTGAAATTAATTTAGGTGCTTGTTTTTGCTTGTACTGCATTACAAACCTAATATCCATTTACGGGCTATTTTAGATCAAGAGTACATTGTGATTAACTTCTTGTAAATTCAAGTACAAAGAGTTAGAATCCAAAGACAGTAAGCTAGATCTGGACAATCTAATCAGTCTTCAGTGAGATTATTATGTGCTTCTGGATAAATCCTACTTTTAATAAATCACAACTGGATTATAATCTTACAGGATATCGCAAGGGTTCAGAAGGGAACTAAAACTCTTTCAGCACATGAGGCTGAATTTGATCAAAGATTAGTTAAGTTTCATTTTCATCATGATCCATGGAGTGTTTCTCTCCAAGAGTCCTAGCCAGTTTTCTCATGCGGTGGTCGGAAACTTGTCTCACTAACTAGGTACCACACCCCTTTGGTGACCCTTTTATCCAATGTTAGCCTGATTCTCCCACTTGTCATAACTGGAAATAGATGTGCTACCTGCTACCTCATACTCACTCTATCCATTGCACCCACCTCACAGCAAGGTTCAAGCTCTACTCCTCTAACTATTGCATGCACCATTTTTCCTCACACCCTCACCAACCCAATGGATGAAACGCAATAATTTGCAGAGAAAAATACCCACGAATCATAGAGTCATAGAGATGTACAGCATGGAAACAGACCTTTTGGTCCAACACATCCATGTTGACCAGGTATCCCAACCCAATCTAGTCCCACTTGACAGCACCCGGCCCATATCCCTCCAAACCCTTCCTATTCATGTACCCATCCAAATGCCTCTTAAATGTTGCAATTGTACCAGCCTCCAACACTTCCTCTGGTAGCTCATTCCATACTCGTACCACCCTCTGTGTGAAAACGTTGCCCCTTAAGTCTCTCTTATATCTTTCCCCTCTCACCCTAAACCTATGCCCTCTAGTCCTGGACTCCCCAAACCCAGGGAAAAGACTTTGTCTATTTACCTTATCCATGCCCCTCATAATTTTGTAAACCTCTATAAGGTCACCCCTCAGCCTCCGATGCTCCAGGGAAAACAGCCCCAGCCTGTTTAGCCTCTCCCTATAGCTCAAATCCTCCAACCCTGGCAACATCCTTGTAAATTTTTTCTGAACCCTTTCGGGTTTCACAACATCTTTCCGATAGGAAGGATATCAGAATTGCACACAATATTCCAACAGTGGCCTAACCGATACAAAGACAAAAGGAAATTCAAACAAAGATTCTTGCAGGCAGAAACGATTTCAGAAAGAGAGAGAGAAGCCAGTCAAGAATCACCTGCTGAAGCTTGGAACCTTTTTTCAATGCATCAGCTTCTGACTACTTGCTAAAACTAAATCAAAATTAAAAAAACCTGAAATGGGACAACTGGCCACTCCCCTGCCATTGTTAAACTGGACATGTCATCACCTTTGCCTTTACAACCCTTCCTGAAAGAAACCAAGGACAAAATAACCTTTTAAAGGGACAGCATTGTCACACAATCAAGCTGACAATGAGTGATACTTCATTCTCATTGGCCTGTCAACTCTCACTATCAAGAATTTTGACTCACTTAGTTGGAAAATGAAAACTTTTGGTCTCAGTATCAAGAAGGTACTCACTCGACAATTTACCTGATTTTCCCAAATTTCTCATCATGGCCCATATTACTCAGGTTTGGAATAATCACTCCATGTGAAACAATATGAATTTGACAATATATAAAAATTTACTAACAGAACCAAAACCTGTAATTCAATGTTTAGTTGGAAAACATAAATTCCATTCAGAAATAGATTTAGGAAAAGAGAAAAAGTCAAAAATTGCTGAAAAAAATACACATTTTGGTAAAACAGTTCATCAACATTCTCTAGAAAATGTTGTTCAATTGCAGATTCTTATCTAACATTATATTCTGTCATGCAGGTTTTGCTGGCACAGGTTAGTTAGTTATTGCTTGTTGCAATCAGGCAAACAGATATGCTATTTGATATGATCTGCCAGTCTTTGGGATGTATGGCTTATAGTTTGGACAACTCTGAATGTGCAAAGAATTATGCTGACAACCAATTTAGCATTGTCAGTTGTTCTTGCATTATGACACATTCTGTGTGTAACAGAAACTACATATGTTAGTAGACAGAGCCTTTTTCATTGTGGATAGAAAGAACATGCACATACTTCACATCTGTTTCAACCAACAAAATGGATGACAGTCATTGCTGATCAATTTCTCAAAATAATGCTCTGACCAATCAAAGTCAATCTGTCCAGTTTAAAATCTAAAGCCTGGCAGTTAACTATAAATCAATATTAATGGTGCATTGTCCATGGCAATTAATATATCAATTAGAGTCCACTTGTCAACCAAACAGCACTGTCCTCTAATGCAATTTAAAGTTTATTTTCCCCTGTATCAGTACTTTTGCGAATTATCCTAATTAGTGCAGGATGAAGAGCTTTGAAAAAATGAGTCCTTTATCCGCATAAGCTGAAAAATGTGTAGCTGGAAAAGCTCAGCAGGTCAGGCAGCATCCAAGGGGCAGGAGAATCGACCCTTTTAAGTTTCACAACATCCTTCTGATAGGAAGGAGACCAGAATTGCATGCAATATTCCAACAGTGGCCTAACCAATATCCTGTACAGCCGCAACATGACCTCCTAACTCCTGTACTCAGTACTCTGACCAATAAAGGAAAGCATACCAAACGCCTTATTCACTATCCTATCTACCTGCGATTCCACTTTCAAGGAGCTATGAACCTGCACTCCAAGGTCTCTTTGTTCAGCAACACTCCCTAGGACCTTACCATTAAGTGTATAAGTCCTGCTAAGATTTGCTTTCCCAAAATGCAGTGCCTCGCATTTATCTGAATTAAACTCCATCTGCCACTTCTCAGCCCATTGGCCCATCTGGTCCAGATCCTGTTGTAATCTGAGGTAACCCTCTTCGCTTTCCACTGCACCTCTAATTTTGGTGTCATCTGCAAACTTAGTAACTGTACCTCTTAAGCTCGCATCCAAATCATTTATGAAAATGACAAAAGGTAGAGAGCCCAGCACCGATCCTTGTGGCACTCCACTGGTCACAGGCCTCCATCTGAAAAACAACCCTGCACCACCACCCTCTGTCTTCTACCTTTGAGCCAGTTCTGTATCCAAATGGATAGTTCTCCCTGTATTCCATGACATCTAACCTTGCTAATCAGTCTCCCATGGGGAACTTTGTCGTACACCTTACTGAAGTCCATGTAGATCACATCTACTGCTCTGCCCGCATCAATCTTCTTTGTTACTTCTTGAAAAAATTCAATCAAGTTTGTGAGACATGATTTTCCACACTCAAAGCCGTGTTGACTATCCCTAATCAGTCCTTGCCTTTCCAAATACATGTACATCCTGTCCCTCAGGATTCCCTCCAACAACTTGCCCACCACTGAGGTTAGGCTCACCGGTCTATAGTTCCCTGTCTTGTCTTTACCACCCTTCTTAAACAGTGGTACCACGTTTGCCAACCTCCAGTCTTCCGGCATCTCACTTGTGACTATCGAAGATATAAATATCTCAGCAAAAGGCCCAGCAATCACTTCTCTAGCTTCCCACAGAGTTCTCGGGTACACCTGATCAGGTCCTGGGGATTTATCCACCTTTAACCGTTTCAAGACATCCAGCACTTCCTCCTCTGTAATCTGGACATTTTGCAAGATATCACCATCTATTTCCCTACTGTCTATATCTTCCATATCCTTTTCCACAGTAAATACTGATGCAAAATATTCATTTAGTGTTTTCCCCATTTTCTTTGGCTCCACACAAAGGTCACCTTGCTGATCTTTGAGGGACCCTAGTCTCTCCCTAGTTACCCTTTTGTCCTTAATATATTTGTAAAAACCCTTTGGATTCTCCTTAATTCTATTTGCCAAAGCTATCTCATGTCCCTGTTTTGCCCTCCTGATTTCCCTCTTAAGTATACTCCTACTTTCTTTATACTCTTCTAGGGTTCACTCAATCTATCCTGTCTATACCTGACATATGCTTCCTTCTTTTTCTTAACCAAATCCTCAATTTCTTTAGTCATCCAGCATTCCCTATACCTACCAGTCTTCCCTTTCACCCTCACAGGAATATACTTTCTCTGGATTCTCGTAATCCCATTTCTGAAGGCTTCCCATTTTCCAGCCGTCCCTTTACCTGTGAACATCTGCCTCCAATCAGCTTTCAAAAGTTCTTGCCTAATACCGTCAAAATTGGCCTTTCTCCAATTTAGAACTTCAACATTTAGATCTGGCCTATCCTTTTCCATCACTATTTTAAAACGAATAAAATTACGGCCGTTGGCCCCAAAGTGCTCCCCCACTGACACCTCAGTCACTTGCCCTGCCTTATTTCCCAAGAGTAGGTCAAGTTGAAGATAAACAGATGAATTATTTGTTCTGTTGACCATAGCTTATCCAATAAGCAATATCATAAGAGCAGATTATCTAATCATTTATGTATTTGCTGTTTGTGGGATCTTGCTATGTTCAAATTAATAATTACCCCCAACATAAAGTAATTATACTTATTAGTGGTAAGATAATTTTGATTCCTGAGATCATGAAAAGCACCATATTACTTTAAACTTGTTAATGTTTTGAGTAACTTTACAGAAGGGAGGTGGTTAGTTCAGGGGCCAAATGGCTAGCATGTCATTCTGAATGATGCTAACAGCATGAGGTTGCATCCATGATCCAGTTAGCATACAGTTGGTGTTTGCCTTCTGTCCTGTTATAAATTCACAGCCAAAACTATGGTTTGACAACTCTTAAATTTTAGAATGCTATTAAAAGAACTTTACAGATTTACTTTTCTATAACATTTATTGTCATCACAACAATATGAGATTTTTTCAGATTCCTCTGTTCCAGGCTGTCTTCCTTCATAACTCAGATCTCAATCCAAAGAATGACCATAATATCTTGTCACTCCACTGTTGCTATTTAAGTGCTGCAAATTTGTTTCAGTGGCCAAAATTAAACACTTACACAAGATGTGGTCTGCCAAGACCACTGCATAACTTGACAGGGGTATGTGTGATTTACATTCTACTAATTGCTGTTCAATATGATACATGTGCTGTACATATTGCTTTTCTATATTGGTTGTACATTGTGGAAATCAAGTCTAATAATACTGTAGGTTATTTTCAAGCTATTCCTTGATAATTCAGCATTATCCATAGGGTATGAGTTGCCCAGATTTTTTCCTAATTTATAGTGCTTTATACTCATCTGCATTAAATTTCATCTGGTATTTTCTGTCTGTTTACATTTTTATTTCCAGACAATTCTATCATTTCTGAGCTGCCTCCTCAAATTTCATTGGTACTCATAGTTTCATGCTATACTTTTCATAATTGCAAAATTGTCCTCTGTTAGAAGTTGTCCAACAGCTTACATAGATGTTAGAAAACGTTTGAAGAAGTCTTCAAAATAGAATTCAATCATAGCTCCCAGATTTTAGGTAAGATATTCATTTCAAAAGTTTCAAGGTTACCACAATAAACATCATTTTTTTAGAATATTGAATGATCAATGTATAGTGGTCCTTAAATTATGGAATAAATAATGCAATGAGTAACTGAGGATCCTAAACTGAGCTAAAATATAATGCCACTGCTTTCTTGAGACAGTGCTACCAAAAAAACCCCACCAACCTCCAGCTTGCCTCAGTGGTCCTGCATTTGAAAGACTTTTCCACAACTTTGCCACTTGAAAACCAATTATTCCAGCATTCTGAATTTCAAATTACAAATTCCATCTCTCTCAAATTGCTATCCGCCCAACACTCCTTTGCTAATATTTTGACCTGCTCTATATCTGCTCCACAATTACCCATAACCTGGAAAAACTTTTATCAGTTCCTTATTCTTCAATGCATCAAATTTAAAGACCTTGGCCTCAGTTACATCCACTTTTCAGTCTTGCTCCTTCCTACCTTACTAATCACTTTCAGCTGTTTATCGTATTAACACGTGCTGTCATGTACACGCTCTCTTGCAACTCCGACATTCTTTGCACATCTATCACCATCTTCAAACTCTTCCCAACTCTCTCTGACTTTCATATTTCTTTCCCCTCCTCCAGAAATTCACCAAACCCCATTGTTTTGAAAAGCCTTTCCAGCAACCATTCTAACCTTGGTCCAATATCTACACATTTTTCTGTGATTTTCACCTCTCTGCACTGCATTTGAACACCTTATTGTACTAAATACATGTCTTGATTTTGTCAAGACCCTAAACTAATGAAATAATTTATGCTGCACAGCCAGATAATCCTGATACATAAAAAAAATTACAGGATATTTTCTTTCAGCGTCAAATGAAAAATCTCTAATCAGATTTCAGTCAACAACTTTAAGACTATTTTGAAACAATTTAAGCTGTATTTTTGCTTCTTTCCTCTTGCTCCTTTTCTCCTTTATTCTTTACTCCTTCATTTTCTTTGTTCTTTTTAAAAATTAATTTTGCCTCATTAATCTATATTCCTCTCTCATTTAATCTGATCTCTTTTCTTTAAGTTATTCTTTTAATTTGCAGAATCTTCCCTGTAAATTCTTTCTTTTCTTACACTTTCTTCAGTGGACTCCCAAGCAATTATTTTGGTAGTCAAAGCAATTTTCCAAAGGAACTGATCTTGGTTTGACAACCAGCGCTGAAGGATAATATGCAAAGAAACTTATTCATGTTATGGATTCGCAGCAGGTCAAAGTTTATATGTAAAAGTGTGATGGTGCTGTTGATGGGTAACCTGTCAGCAACCTTCACCACCTGGTCACACCATATCCACAGCACAGTAAGGTTTTATAAAGGAGAACAATATCAGCATGAAATATTCATGTGTGTATTGAATATTATATTTAATTAAAATCATTTCCCAAGCTTCCCTACATAAAGTACTATGTAGAAGACTAATAGTATACAGAGTACAGAATTAATATGTAAAACCATACAGAAACAGATCAGCAGAAACCACCCATCTCTGATAACTTTTAAGATTATCCCAGACTGAATGGGGCAGACCTCAATGATAGAATCAGATTTGAATGTAAAAGTTTTTCTAACATAAAATCTAGTTAAACACTAAATAGGAATAAGAGATAGAATCAAACAATTCAATTGTTTACAGATACCATCTTGTCTGCTAAAGTTATGTTGTATTACAATTCATCAACTCTCTGAAAAGGTCTGCACAATGATACCATTGTTAATCCAATAGCATCAGAAATTTGGCATGTATCAGCTCCTGTATCTTTTTAAAATCTAGCTCCACACCAATTAGCAAAAACGTACAATCTGATGCATAAACTTACCTCAGCAATCAACAGGATAATACATAATAGGCATTTGAAGCCAAGTTCCCTAGCTGCTCAAGGAACTTCCAAAAATGTCTGGACTTCTTGGATTTGTTCATTTAGTGACATTCATGCTTCTGAATCACCTCAAACCCACAATGGGACAGTGCTGGTGCTGCTGTTTGGGGGCAATTTAAAACTGGTTTATTCCAAAGCTTCCAGTAGACAGAAGAGCAGGGAAGATTCTGAATTCTCTGGTGAATGTTTGCTCCTCAACCAATGTCATCATACATAAATTGCTGATCAAAGTCAACATAAAATCAAAGCTAGAAATCAGAAATAAAAACAGAAAATGCTGAAAATACTTACCAGTTTGGGTAACAGTTCAGGAGAGAGAAATAGAGCTAACATTTCAAGATTATGAATTATTATGACATCCTGAAATGTTAACTTAAGTGTTTCTCTCCCCAAATAGGTTACCTGACCAACAGAATATTTCTGTGGTTAAATTAAATCAGGATTTGATTTATTAATGTTTGTGAGATCATCTTGTATGTAAAATGGCTTCCACATTTGCCCAAATCTTTTATTGTGTTTCAAAGTGCTTCGCATACAATTAGTCAGTTTCTGAGAGATGTGATAAGGTAATATTTAAATATAGCCCTTTTAGAAAAGCATAGTTAAACATTGAGCAAATGTAGAACACTAACAATCAGTTTAAGCTTTGTTGTCAGTTCATTTTTCTAGATAATGACAGAGAAAGTCATTGTCATCCATTAATCTCGCATTCTTTCTAAAGCTTAACAGTGGACTCAATTTAAGAGCCAATATGGTCAGAACAATTCTTTGACCTTAGCAGCATCCTCCTTCTCAATTACCAAACCACCAAAATGAAATCTATTTTAGAGTGGTTAATTATGACATAGTTTTCCTACCTGTCTAATGCCCAAATATCTCAAAACATAAGGCACAGTTTCTATGTAAGCCTGGCACACAAGCTTCTCTTAATCAATTTAAAATTACAGGAGAAAACAATCACCTTAAAATGCATTTAAACTTAATGATCACTGAGACCTAAAATTTAAGACACATCTGTGCCTACTTGATTTTAATTAAAGAATACAGTTCTTAACAAAATCTAAAAAATTATGCTGTCCTGGAACAAGGCAGTTAACTTTTTGATTATTTTCATCCCCAAAATTTGGCTGGTATTTCCCCTTGTAACTTTTGCTCTTTTTTTAATGACTGCATTTTGTGAGAAGATTGTTACCATACCTCTTACAGTAGCCAAGCTACTGTTAGGGTCTGTGGTTGAAATGTTTACTAAACATCTTGGTTGGAAAAAAAAATGGAGTGTTGAAACACTCAAATTCACATATCTGAAAATGACAATAGTCAAAATTACTGATATAAATATATTCAAACAGCTCATAGTTTGTTTTTGATGAAACTACTTTAATTATCTGTACAAAAGCCCAAGTTTATTCTTGGACATGATTTATAAAACAAACTATATTTACATAATCATGTGTTTACAACTTGAATGATATTTGCTGCACAAGTGTTAATATCTATCCGTGCAGTAAATTATGCAGACATAGATGAAAGGGATATTATTTAACTATTAGCATCTCAAGATTATTTCTACATTAATGTTCATAATTGTAAACACAATAGTAAAATGTTTCTTTTTTATAAGAAAGCATAAGTCCACCTATTTTTACTATTAGACAAATATTTACCCGAAACAATTGAATATTTTAATTTCAGCTATATTTATCTATGTTTAGGGTATGTATAATATTTAGCATATTGCATACGCAAAATTGCATTTGCATCTTTTATAAAGGAACATCCGTTTAATTTTCCTATAATTTAGCGTTTCAGTATAATATTAACGGATTTTAGTGACCCTGATCACCTGCAAATATAGTTTTTGATTAAGTTATTTGGATGTTTTTACCATTTCAGTTGAATTCAACGCGCGCTGATCGAGAGCTGTTGCTGCATCAGTTTTAAGTTTTCAAATAAACCAAGCGATGTGTGTAATGTTGACATCGGAATTGTTTGAAACATGCCCAGATGTCATGCTCCAACCTTTAGAGCACTAAAACACAAATGGAGACCGACGGAAAGTGTATTTTTAAATAACTGCAGACATGAAAATTCACCGTTCTGCAACTACCTTGTTGTTAAGTATTGTAAGGGAACTGAGGGAGCATTGGTACATAACAATGAAACAAATCTAGCATCATATTCCTCAGCTGCGCACCTACAATTCAATTTCTGATTTTTATAATTACTTTCTTGTCAACAAACTATTTGTATGTGCTGTTAAAAATCTAAGAAAACAGCATACTTTTCCCCCACCCTACACTCTTGTACAAGAAAGTAATTCGTATGATTTTATCTACAAATCATTAACCTAACATTTGATGATTATTTTGTTTTTTTTAATAGTGAAGTTTAAAATTCTAAACACATGTACGGTGTATATATGAAGTCTCTGCTTAAGTCTTTATCAATTCGATCTCATTGTTAGGAGCTTTTTTTTGCTCGTACGGGTTTCTAAAATGTCAAGTGTCACAACTGTTAAAACAATCGACTAAAACTTCACAAAAGTAGTGATTATCGAAAACGAAAAGCAAGAAACCTGCTTTGCTGATACACAAACACAAGATGGGGCATACCTGCCCCTTAAGTGACCAACGAAATCTCAACCAATGCCGATTGATAAGTTAGTTTCATATCATCAATCAAAAATTGCCGCTATGGTTTAAAGGAACAGTTTGGTGCACTTGGTGCTCTACTATATTATAGAGCAATTGGATTTGCACAATCCGGTTAAATCCCAAGCCCCACAAGAAATCGACGTGTAACTCAGATACTTTATTTTAAAGGGTACCTCGGATAAAACAATTTTGTTGTTTGTTACGTACAAGTAAACGTGGGATGGGGGCAAGATGTGGAAGAGGGTTGAAGAGTGCTGTGGGAAAAGATTCTGAAATGAACTATGAGTGTAACAATAATTATAATTCCACTGGGTTCGAAAGACATCATTTGGTCTGAGTGTATCAGACTCTGCGAAAGCCACGGCGGTTTAACGGTGACAAATAAATGCCCGAACCGGTTGGAATGTCCGTCTTCACTGTATCTGCATCGTTGGTTACGAAGTCACTCCTTTGGCTATAACCGTTATTTATTTGGCACGATTCACATTTATACATTTAGAAATGTATCGCAAATGCTGTCCATTTCAGCAAAGACAGAGATGTGTTAGATGATTTGTGTTTTCAACCATGTGAATATTCGGAACGTAAACAGTGTGACTTACAAAAAAAACGGGAACTATACGTTGGGCAAGTAATTGTCATTCCGACTTACATAGCGCAATGTGGCAAAAGTAATCAATTACAGTCAAAATATGCGCTGTACAACACAGATTGTGTGATCAACAATATATGAAGACGATGAGCAGGACAGGGGCTCTGTAATTGTCTCCCCTGTTCGACCCTGATTCGTAAGTTACTTCGCGAATCACATTTAATAGATGATCTACGGGCTGTCTTCTTTTAAATCGATATATCAGCACTCCTACAGCCTTGAAAAGATAAAACCATTATCACCAAAGTCCTATCTCGTTACTGCCCAGTGGGCAATAAATAGACCCAGAAATGTATGTAGAGCAACAGGGGCGAGATTCGCTAGAAAAAGTTGGCTGTGTGCACTCATCTCTAACGCATGTCACCTGAAAAGCACCTGTATACAAACTGCAGCAGGGCTCCAACAGGACGAGATTAGCTCACTGCAACCCACAGTTTTCAATGTAATAGACGCGGTCACAGACCCGATCTATAATTACCTTTATCTTTATTTTGTAAATGCTAACAGGATGAATAACATTTAAGTCTTAATCCGTTTTCTGTTCCATGAACCGTGCAACGTGCACCCTCACACCAGTTTACAAACACTAAATGTGAATATACTTTTTTTTAGCCGTGATTTCCTGGAAGCTTTACTGGCGCTCTTAAATAATTAACGTCGTTTGAAAAAAGAATGTATGACCTGCTGCCATTAGATCGCTTTACTGTACTAATAACCGCTGTATCGGAATGCATTTAACGGCATGTATTTAACGTACAGGATGTTCACTTTAAACCCTACTGGCAAGCTGGTGTTTTACAAGCGGTTACGCTGTGTTCTTTTTTTTTTGCTGGCTTTCTTTTCCCATCCTTGGTTTCAAAGCTGGGGACGGGCTCTGGAATCAGCTCTGCCCGGGGGTTTGGGGCGTGTTTCGGCGGGGGCGGGTCGCTCCTGGAGCCGGCCAAACTTTCCACCGCGTTGCCCAGGGGAGATCGCCTTTGATGTCGCCGATCCTGGCGCCTACAAACAACCTCAGTTGTCTGACTGTTCACCCCGCTGACTAATCGTGACAGACTGTTTATCCACGCAATTAGCAAGGCAGACAGTTCTCAGAACAGGTGGCTTCAGGCACAAAGAACCAAACATTGCATCCACTCCTAACCCACGTTTCGGGCTTTTCCCCCCATCTTTTTTTTTATATATTTTCTCGGGGGTCACTTCAGATTTGCTCTCGTCCGCCTTTACTTTTTTTTTCTCCCTGGGGGGAGGGAGGAAGGGGGGGACTTGGAAAGTGACGGCTGTCTTCTCTTTTCACTTAATTAGCTGCATGTTTACAATGAGATTAGAGCCCCGCAGCTATCACTAACCCATCACAGCGAGTGGCCCATCTGATTAAAGCCTCATTTATTTCAAACCATCATTTCCTGCTATTGGCACTGCCAACAACCAATCCGCTCAGCAGAACTGCAGCACCTCCCGGACAGAAGTCTCTGATTGGCGGAAAGTTTCGCCCCCCTTGTAAAGTTTTGCAACCTTTACTACAGTCCCATGCCACTCTGACCCTTTAGTTGTGGAAGTTGCTTAGTTTGGTAAAGGATCACTTTCTCCAGAGTCAAAACTGTTGTTTTTTTTTCATGCCTTTTTATTGTTCCTCATGATGTCTTCGCCACAAGGTTTAACACTGAAGGATAACAGCGTCTCTGACCCGGAGCTCCAAAGGGCTGCGGAAACTGCTTTGAGCGAACACAAAGTGCCAGTGTCTAGCCTCCCGTTCAGTGTCGAAGCGCTGATGTCCGATCGGAAGCCGCACCGAGGCATCTTCCCTCCGTTGGACGGGGCAGGCGGCAGCACATCGCAGAAGCTCCCCACCAAATCGGTGGCCAGGGAGTCGCAAAGTCCCATCGAGTCGCCCTGCCCACTGGAAGGCTTTATAAAAACTTACGACGGCTCGCCAGTGAAATCCGAAAATTGCAAGGAAGAAGAGTGTGTGCCGTGGGTGAAAAATTCCGGTTACTCCCCTCCTCCAAACAGTGAGTTTGCTTCTAATAATTTTCTTTGCCCGATCTACGCCGTCAGTCCATTAATGTCAATTGTAAGTGTTTTTGAAATGTGTTGACGCTTTATAAATCAGGGGTAGGAGACCTTCAGTTCCATACTCGAGGTGAGGGCTACTATCACTGACATTGCGATCCAGCACATTGGAAACTGGCGCCGGAGTTGCTCGTGTCCTTGTAGTGATTTTCTCTGACTTGGGGATCCGACGTTTCAAATGTTCCAGGCTGCTGTCTGGAGTAACTAAAGTTGTTGACAGTCAAATCAGCTTTTGCAGGGTAGATAATGAATTGAGATGTACTCCTTGCGTCGGCAGTGCTATGAAAAGCAAGTCGCCGCTGGTTTAACACTGGTTTGGTGGGAAACCTATCAACTTTGGCAAAATCGTAGTACATATGTAATAAAGAGAGCCCGCAGTTCAGTTCTATAGTTGCTCGGTTAAAAAGAAATCTCTTCAGTGCTTTTCTACGAAATATTTCAATGAACATTGCGGGTGCAAAGTATTGAAGGATAATTGTTACTGTCGATATTATTTGTTTAAATGAAGCATGCTATCCGTTTTATAAACTCCACTGTGGATATAAGGTACTGATCAGTCCTTCATTCGTTTTTACTAGGACATTTGAGCCCCACTTCTTGCACTCTGAGAAAGCACAAAACCAACAGGAAACCCAGGACGCCTTTCACCACCTCGCAGCTCCTGGCTCTGGAGCGCAAATTCCGGCAGAAACAGTACCTGTCCATCGCCGAGAGAGCAGAGTTCTCCAGCTCCCTCAACCTCACAGAAACCCAGGTTAAAATCTGGTTTCAAAATCGCAGGGCCAAAGCAAAGAGACTGCAAGAGGCCGAACTGGAAAAGTTCAAAATGGCAGCGAAGCCCATGCTAGCCCCGGGGTTGAGCCTGACTTTTCCTATGAATTCCCCAATGCACGGAGCTTCACTTTATGGACACACTTATCCATTCCACAGACCTGTGCTCCCAGTCCCCCCTGTAGGACTTTATGCCACTCCTATCGGATACAGCATGTACCATTTATCTTGAAAAAAAAACAATCATAGAAGACTCAAAATTTTCAAATATATTTGAAACGATGCCAGCGCTTTTAACATTGTTTTGATCGCTGTCCCTTTGAAAGGGATGTTATGTACTATTTTATATATATGGAGATTTATTATTTCTTATACCTTATATTTGTGAATAAATTAAAGTAATTGTTGAATATTACGTAAAACTGGTCCATTTAGTTTTCATTATTGAATTGCTGGCACCGAAAACAAACATAAGTGCATATGAAAATAAACACACGGGAACAGTGCATTACAAACGTATCTATCGAAAGCTGATTGCTGTTTAATATACTTACCTAACTGGATTGGAGACAATTATTCAGGTGAATCATCTGGGCAATTTAGCTCGTTGGAACATTAAGAGAAATGTTTACTATTTTGTACAGAAGAGCAGTTTAGCAATCGAGTTTACTAAATATTTAACCTCATTCTAGTGCTTTCTTCAAAATACATGACAGACTTCATGTGTCATTTTCCTTGCGTGACCAGCTAAAGCAATATATATTAGCTGTTGTCACGTTGAACATGCCATTTCCCCTCCTTGACATCCATGTTTTATGATGATATAGTGCAGGGTTTACATTTCAAAGTTGCCTTGATTCAAATGTGAATCGAATCTGGCTAGATTAATGAAACAGATAGTTAACAACATAATGAAAACCTGATGAGATCACATCTTGGATACTGTTCCATATCCTATGTAAGTGGACAAGCATGGTACTCTTGAACTTGTGATTTCAACCTCTACACCATTTTTCACCGTTTGTCTTGAATACAACGTTAGATTATAGCTAGCCAAAGTAAATACACACTCGAAAAGAAAATCATTTTACATCCATCCCATTCTACATGTGCTGTAATGTCAGGTGTGTAAACTGTGCATTTGAAAATATCGAACAGATCCCAGTCCTCTCTGCCAAATGACACTTCTTCCACCCACAGTTCAACACTAATAAAACTTCTTATTTCTCATTAGTTCATTAATCACACAAACGTGGGATGATTTTGTAGCATTTTTCATTATGCTGGTCAAATTTAAAACAGTGCAAATCCAAACAATCAATGCATCCAGTCTATTGGAATACCCAGGCCATTCTTTTGGAGTTTACAACGCATTATTACAAGCAATTGTATTTTTTATGGTGACTATCAGTACAATTTATATGCTGGAACAAACACAATGAAATTAATGCCAAATGGCACATTACTCTTGACTTTGTATTTTTTTTCCAGAGTTATTGTAAAGTTGAGGTACGCCCCCGAACATAAGAATATTTTTACGTTAATTTTGACGTTTAGCTAATTAAGTTAACTTGCAATGTGGACAGTTTAACAAACAAGTAGAAATATCTACACAAACATTATTGAAAATATGGCCATGCCTGATTTGGAGAACAATAATCATATCAATAATGCATTAATGTGGTTAGAAAAGTTTCTGAGTCAACTTCATCTTAAAAATAGTTTTATAAAGACTGGTAATAGAAGTAAAGCAGCAGTGTTTTTGTGATAATTATAATTATTGAAACATCAAAGCTCTTTGATGGTAAACTAATAAGAAAATATGTTTTGCAAAGTGATATAAACAACACCCGGTGCCATCTGTCAGTCCAGTGGATTACCTTTGAAGTCACACCTCATAATTTAGAAAATTGAGAAAATAATTTTAGTTTGCACAGGGAGCGTGGAATTGCATGAGAAAAGGAATGCTATTATTTTATTCAAGCTGATTGCTTTGGCTCCACTGTGGCTGTAGCTGGGGGCAAAGTAGAGCCCCATACAGACATACTTTATTAGGTTGCTGTAACTCTTGAAAGGCCTTTTTATGCTTTCTTTGATTTTGTCTATTGCTTTAAAAGGGCTCTACTCTGTAATTACTGTGTAATATGAAAAGCATTATTTTAACTTTGCACTATTCCACAGGCAACACACCAATTAAAAATGCTTAATTACTGGGACTGAACAAATACAAGGAAAGAGAATTCTGGTTTAAACCCAGTTTTCACGGGTGGACGCACTAATTAATACAGTGTCTGCCACTCCTGTGGATTTTTAATATTAAAAGACGATAGGGCGGAAGGTATTTCGAGGCAAACTCCTGCCGAAGTTTTTTTTTACATGATTTGGTTCATGCTGGTGGAACTCTCCTCGAGCCCTGTGTTTAAGCGTCTCTTTTGATGTAGCAGTTCTATTTAAGAATGTGTTCGCGGTTATCAATCATGCCAGTCGCCTCTTTAAAGACTGCCTTAATCTGATTTAATTGCTCATCTAGCGCCGGTCCCCCCGCAGGCTAGAGCCGCCTTGCTCAATTACACCCAAATGCCAAGCAATCAATAAATAAGTAATGACAACAAGTTTGAGGATTAGTTGGCTCTGAGGAATCGAACTGGAAAAGATTACAAGGGGTGGGGGGCGGGGAGAAGTCACGTTAGCGACACTTTTAATGATTAAACATACACCATCTCAAAGACAGTGAGGCTGTTGACAACCTTTGCAAGTCGTTTTGGGTTAACCAGCCCTGCATTGTCTTGTTTCATAGTTACACTGTCACAAAAGCATTACAATACAGCAACACAGTTTATCCCACCTTCACTCATAAACGCAGTGCAATACAGCAACACAGTTTATCCCACCTTCACTCATTTGCACATAGCTAAATTATAATCTCTTGGCAAACTATTTAGCAATGCGCCAGGCTTTTCTGCATTTATGACACACTATACCGAGATCTTAGCAACATGCTTCCCAAGAGAGCCGCGATTCCACAGATTTAAATGAAATGTGCATTAATATCTTTTCGCCGAAATACCACCGAGACTAAACAATGACAAAGATTCAATCATACGAAACAATGTCCTTTCAGATGTTTGGTTGTGTGGGATCGTCTCAGAGAAGAGGGCTTGAACTTTTAATAGGAGCAGATTCATCATCATTCCCCTCTCAGATACATTAATTTAGTGGCGTTTTCATTTCTAACAAATATATTTTCCAGCTGAGATGAGCTTGTCTAGTAAAACCGAATCTCATTAAAGCTTGATGTTTTTGTTTCTGTCTTCTTGAAACCTCTCGGTGTATTACCAGGAAACAGGATTGCGCTCAGAAATGTCAGTCGGTATCAATCACGCAATGCAACCCTATACTCTACTGGTTTGTTTACCGTAAGATCTGTTAATCAGTGCTTGATTACTTAATTCATGAGACATAGCTTGAGAAATAATGATTGAATTATACTGATTTTGCAATGCAGATTTCACATTGAAGCTCTCTGGCGCCGGATGTCCTTCATAACATTTGAAGGGAGTTCCCCACTGATATTTTTCTTAATTACCCTCGTCACCTTGCTTCCTGTTTTATACATAGCTCCCATAATAACACTCTGGTATAATATCCGTGACACAAGATACTATTTAGCTAACTATTTGAGCGGTCTTTCTCCGCATTTTAATTATCAACATTCTATTAATGCCATAGTCGAACCGAGTAATATTATAGTGTCTGCTCTTTACAATGTACAGAAAGAACTTTCAAAGTTCACTTATTTTCAGGCCCCGTTATTAAGAACCTATGATCATTTCCTAGCTCAGCAATTGTTGTTTTCTGTATTTGCCGGATTTAAAACAAATTCTGGGTTGGAGTTCAAAGCTTCTCTGCCTCATCCTCTCCCCCAAGCAAGAAGTGCAATAATTTATAATTAGTGTTTCATAGCGTACTTCCGAACACTTGCATCGCTTTCGAAGCCAAACCCAAAAGGGGGAAATGCAGGCTCTGGCGTAAATTTTCTTTCTCTCTCTGAACTGGTTCTTTAACAAGTGAAAACCCCGTGGTACCATCAGTTAAGACTAAGTGCAGCAACACTCGAAAACACTTCGAGACAAACTGCGAGAAGGATTTTCTTTCTCTCCCTCGTCCGTATCAGAGAGATCCCTGGTGATGACTTCTGTGAAAAATTGTGGTCCTACTGCCAGCTCTTGCTGGTTCATCCCTCAGCCTCCAATTTCGCTCCACAGGTCGCACTTCTCCATGAAAGCTATTGGGCACCACCAGAGAACAGGTCGATTTGATAATACGTCTCGTTTTTGCTATTAAATACCCCGCATACACATGAATGTTCAAGCCACCGCCTTGAAGTTTAAGGTTCGAAGTTAAGATTGCAGCTGGGTTTTGAAACTTCCGTTTTCAATTAGCAGAATATTTCGCGTTCAAGTTCAGACTGTTTCAGAACATTTCTCATTCATTTGGTTGGGGTTATCTATACAGTCAACTTGAAATAGAGCAGAAGGTGACAATCACAATCGCACGGTTGCAAAAATACATTGCAATCAAGTCGTGACGACAGGATCTGCGACATTACATAAATATTTTATCTGCTCCAGCAAATCAATTGTCAATCATGACAACGCAAAACCTTTGTTAGACAACTGCATTCTCTGCAGCTTCCTTAAGCAGTATTTCAAAATTATTCCTTGCCCAGCATTTGTTGTATAAAAGTATTTGTGCATATCCTGTTCCTCAGTCTTTTCCAAATAATTGGGTTTAACGATGTTAACAGCGTCACCCTCCTCCCTACGTTGTAGATGAACAATCCAACCAACTCAACATTCCATTTTCTAGTAATTTTCGTGTAGCATATTATGATTTTGATTTTATTTTATATTCTTCCAGATCAATTTATATATATATATATATATATATCAATTGGCATTAGGTTGCTGTAAAGTCAAATAAAGCAGTTACAGTTGTTTAAGTGACCAGCCAATATATTCTATATCGAAAATCCACAGATTAAACAAATCTGAGGCTGCACCTTCAACCCCAAACCAAACAAGACAGAGATGCAGATAACTTTACTATTAAATAGCGTTCACTCTATTACTGTTGAATGATTACCTTTTTAAATCACGTTGTAGGAATGTGTACGTGTAATTACCCTAATTAATTACGCAGAATAAATCATCTCAATTGCTAGTGGCACAATGTTGAACACCGTCTCCTTGCCAACTAAAGGAAATGAACTTGTCTTAGTAAAATTAAAATGTTTCATTAACATTCCTTCACAGCCGACCTCCGACAATACATTATTCGTGTACTTGTCATCTGTTCCAATTCGAAAAAAAAACACTCTGACGACGTGACATTTGTAATGAAGTTTTAACCTTACTTCTTATGTAGGATAGCTGTAACAACAAATAGAGCGATCTTTAAACCATTTTTGAATTTCCGCTCTTAAAGCATAAATTCTCGGGCCAGCATTTACACAGACCAGCGATGCGATGATCTGTCGGGTGAAGGTAAAACAATACAACCAAAGGAAATCTTCCTAAATGCAATTTCTCCAGTTCAAGATCCCGGTTTAAATCAATGCGCATTAGGTGCAGTTTGCACTCGGAATGTGAAAGCTGTTCAGAACGTAAATAATACTTGTATTATTAATTATATTTCAAGAACCTGCCGCTAGCGTTGTTTTTGCTGCATTAATAATAATGAGGACGGGCAACTGGTTTTGACACAAAAAAACCTTGAAAGAAGTAGTGAGTCCTAATTGTGGAATAACGCTGTCTACACTCTAGCCTAAATCTGGTTCTGAAACGTCTGAATTTACTGCTTCAGAGCAGGGACTAATTTCAAGTTTAAATGTCTTCTTCATGATGCTTTTTTATTCGATTTAGACAATATTAGTTGGCTACCCGATTGCTTTCACTTTACAAAAGGATGCCTTCATAGAGGCACCTTGGCATTTGATCGGGATTGGAGATTCTTTATGTCTAATCACCCCTTGAAGACATATCAGGAACCTCATGGAGCATTTGGAACCAGTTCCGTTACACTGATGTCATGAACTCAGAATCTAGTAAGTTTGAGATGGAATATGAAGAGCTCTAAAAGATATATAGACAATTATAATAAATATATCTTAAAACAAGCAGGAAAATTTAGTTCAGGTTGATTTCGGTTTTACAGTCACTTGGAGTTTCAGATGCCAACGTGCAAGGAGGTGATTTTGTTTATTTAAGTGATAAAAGGATTCTCGAGGTAATCAAGTCCAGTAGCCAACACACACGGAGTTGAAAGTACGCTGACCCTGCATTGATTTAGGCGGCACGCCCATTGAGGATAGGTCGTTTCTCGATTCTTCAGAATGCTTGTGTTCAACAATGATATATTGTCACGCAGCTATCAAAAAACATCAGCGCATGCTCAGCTTTAAAAGCATTTTAATTAGCCACACCTAATTAACACTAGGTCACGTTCAGCTAAAAACGTTTTGCAAGAGGGAAGAACCCCGAGCTGAAACTTTGTTACCAGGCTGATAGAGACATGAAGAAGGAGAAATGGTGTCTTGTCACTTAGCTCTGTGAATATAGTTGCAAGATTTATTTTTAAAGGAGTAAAGCAAAGTATTAGCTGGATAGAAACGTTCTTTTTAAACGTATTTCAGCAAGCTTCTGCTCTGTCAGAGCCTTAGTGACCAGGATAGGTCAAACAGAAATGGACAATCCTTTAAAACGGTAAACGCTTTAAAAGTTAAAATGCGGCTTTTGGTAACTAGACACATTGTATACAACACACTTTTGAACATGAGTGTGAGCGCGATGAATATAAAGCACATGCGAACAACTTGATAGCTGGAGCTCAAGCACGCACAACTCATAAATCGTGAAACTGCTACTACATTAGCGCTCACAGAATCGGATGGTGAGATGTGGTAAATAACAGCAGTCTCAACAGGCAGTGCTGCCATTTCATTTCAAATAGCCAGTCACTGAAAACTCTCTGACTTCATCGAACTAATTTCGTTATTTATCTGTCAGTCTGTTTATTTATTGAGCTGATGCCACTGTCCCCGCCGCACCCCCTCCCCCGGAACCCGCCGTAGAGTTTTTTCTTGTGGCCAGGATTATTTTTTTTAGATAATTCAGCATGTTCCTGTGGAACCCCAAATGGTATTCAAAAGGGCTTTCGAAGGGTATTTCATCCCTTCAAATATCGAGTTGCCATTTGAGGTTTACCTTAGCTACTCAATTACTGGACAAGTACCTGCGAATTTTATTTCGCCTTCAGAAATAGCATCCACGGTTCACTTAAAAGTTAGTTCGTCAAATTAAAGTAAGAACACTTTTGATGCCATTTTATGTGGGATTTCAGATCTTGGATATTATCCAGATACATATAGAATCAAGTTATGTTCTTGCGTTTGGTTCGGGTTTTTTGTTTTAAACTTGATATGTTTTGTCCTGTAACACTTGTTATGAAACACTGTGATGTATCTTACTGGTTACAAAATGCAACCGGTATCGACTCACGGACATATACCGCAACGGGGATTGCATTATTTGGTTACATTCAGAAAGGTAACAAATCTATTCCAAAAACACAGCATTGGTACGATGAATAATTGATTTTATCCGAGATACATTTAAAAATAAATCTTGGAGTCTGAATTATTTTCATACTGTCATGTATTTGGTATTGAATTGAAGGCATCGACCCCTTCCCTCTCTCCTGACGCCAGAAGCCGGCCCACAGAGAATTCACTGAGGCAGAGCCTTCACATTATATCACCGCGTTGTCGTTACAGCTACCACATTGCTTTACACGATATACTTTTCTAAATTTACATGATGCAACTAGTTTGAAAATATTTTGTGACAATCCAATCCTGACTTTGTCCTTTTAACTAGTGCCAACCAGTTTGAATCGTGCATTTCACACAGTACTGAACATATATTATACAATTATCTTCCATCATTTTGGGAAAGGTTATCGCAGTTATGATCATTAAGCTTAATGTTAATTGAGAAATTCAAATCGCATGCGTTTCAGGCCCATTAAGAGACATTAATATGGCTTCTTGAATGTGTGAAGAAAATTAAATCTTTCAGCATATTTGACCAATAAATAGAATACTTTTATAAGCAAAAAATACTTTAAGTGAGTGATACTCCACAGTGGATAAAGAATCGGGGAGACATATTAGTGACGTTTACGATATATTCTGAGCACCCAGAGTAAACGGAAGTTCCCGATTTTGTAGCTGCATGAAATAGTCGTTTTAAACTGACTTTTTCTAAACGGTTTCTCTGCCAATTATTGCAGAGCCGCTTCCCAACTCTCTCAGTACTGTATATCCTGACCTTGTGACATTACATTGGAAGGAAGCAGGAACTCGAAACCCAATTGCCCAGGAGCAGGTTGAGGGCACCTTCACTGTTTAGTCAGAGCCACGGCGTGTAGCAAACCATTAGAGATCACACTGAGCAGCGGAGATGCAGTCGAAACCGCATTTCAGGAACCCCAGGGAAGGCGGTGCAGGTAGTCTCCGCTCAGTCCTCAGTATCCGATTTATCACAATGTAGTGCAACCAAAATCACTTGTCAACCAACTCTGCAAAAGCCCTATCATATGCAACCTACACAAGGCGAATCCCTCTTCTGCTGAGCGGTGGTGGGGTTGGGGTCAATTTCATACGATCACGGCGACTCAGTCTTTAGTCTTCTAATGACACCATGGTACTAGCAACACGAAGCAACTAAAAACCGTATTACATTGTCCTTGACATTACCCGTGTGGTTATGTACTATTAGTGTTGTTTGAGTGTATAACCATTAAGATCAGCGCAGAACTGAAGTAAACCAAAGCAAATTAAACACTTTGACTATGAGAACCAGAGGAGAAGCTTGAAGGTCCCAGCCCAGCCAAAAGTATTCCGGATTAAAATGTGTAATAAGACCGCAGCTTTACATAACACAATGGATGTGACTGCACTTTAAACATGATTCGATGTTGACTTCAGTAGCAGGGGTTACACAGGGAGGTGAGACGTTGGTGAGCTCAGGCGAAAGGGAGACGTGTTTGACTCAATGAGATAGAAGAGGGACCGCTATGGGCTGAGTTTATAATGTCATCGCCGCCCCTGTTTGCAGTTCGGAAGTGTGTTGCAACGCGGCCTTTATTTCAATGTGACAGTTTGTTGTAAATCCGTTTATTATTACTCACACCGGAAACGCTGCTTCCGATGTCTTTTGTAAATACTTAGAACTACAGAATGAGCGGACGCTTCAGCTAGCTTGAGTACAATGTTTGCTTTCTCTCCCGGGGAGAAACTGGCCGGCCTGATCTACACATACTCCAGGAGCTGCGTCCAACACTGTCGCCCAGCTGCTCGGAAGCAGCGCACCCGGAGGACTACACATACTTTGTGGAGAGAAATAGAGTCAACAAAGCGTCCTCTTGTGGTACAGCTCAGGTTGCGGTGTGTCCGTCCACTATCGCTGGGATTTAGGAAGGACTTTACTCGTGAAACGATAAACAGTCAGCGCATTACGCAGTCTATAAAAGCCTTTTGCTAAAAAATACAAGTATTGTAAAGCAACGGCGCCTGGACTTTCAGAGATGTGCGTTCACATCCTTCGCTGCTGTTGGTTTGCAAGCGGTCCTCGTCATCTTCCATTTGGAAACGCTACAAGAAATCGCGCTGATACTTTGCAGATTTTGTTTTTAAATTGGGAACAATCACCTTTAAAATATCATGACATGGGAATTTGTGACATACCGTAATTCATTAGAGAAATGCCGTCACTTTCTCTAGAACCCAGAGTTTCGTTTGATGACGGTATAAATTCAGACTAGTTGCAAGTGTGGATCACATATTTGTATCGGATAATGTTCATCTGTATTCTATTGAGTTTCAGATTACAGTATGTCCCCCTTTCAGACTCCCGGAGCCTTTTCATTAACCTATAGATCAAGTCAGCAAGAGTAAAGTGGCTGTGTATCAGGTGAGTCAACCTTAATCTAACAGGTAAGACGATTTGACGAGAAGACTGTGATTCCACTCTGTTCCTCGTTTTTATACATAACATATTGGGATTTGACTCCACAGTTGAACTGTCGACGTTCTCACATTAACCAGCCAGGATAATATAAAAACAGCCTCAAACCTGGTAACTACTGGCATTCATAACGCTTGTTTACTTATTTATGACTGATATTTATTTTGAAACAGAAATTCTTTAAATTCAATTTGAAGTCACCAAAGTGCACATTTGAATTGGAAACTGTGCTTTGTTGAATAAACGAGGGAGCACAATTAATGTGATTCTCATAGTAACCATTTCTATCGATCACTTCGGATCTCCCACACCATCATGTTACAATCCTTGACTCTTCTTATAACTTAGAGTGTCAGGTGGAAGTTGACATCCTTCATTCCTTCTTTGTGCTTTTATATTATATAAGGATGTAATTAGCCTATCTCCTTTCACTATACCACACTCACTGAAAGCTTCACATTAGCTTTGTAACCAGTTTTTATCTTTTATATATAGAAACTTCTACTGTTCTTGAGGATATTGATGAGAGATTTAGGTCACTATTCATGTTATAATGTGGACAACATCAAAGGCAAGTTTTCAGTTTAACATTTACTCCCTTCTCTGAAAACGAGGCTTCTTGCTGGGATACAGCCCACAGGTACCAATCATCCTCCAGTGTTTCACCCACATAGTCATGCTTCACTTGCCTGCTTAGTTAGTAATTGCAGCAACATATTCCACTATGGAGTTCACCACTGTTAAACAAAGCCTTCCTGAAATGTAACATCTCCATAGCTAAGTTGTAAAGATCTTCCAGTTTTTACCAAGGACTAAGAAGAATATTCAAAGTACGGAGCCCAGCTGTTTGTGTCTTTGCTATCCATGAGCCATTAAGCCCAAATGTAAAACTCTCATTTCTGGTTCCAAAATAAAACCTTAAATGTTAGTACCGCTGGTCCATAAAACTTAGTATTTCATTGAATGACTCCCTTATACATAGGACATTTGATGATAGGGTCATTTGTAATATCTTTTAAAGAAGATATTAGAAATGATCCTACCATTCAGCCATCTATGTTGTAACCTTGCCAATCTGGAAATGTTTGAAAGCAGTTGTCTGGAAATTCTTTGAGCAGAATCACCTCTTGCCTCAATGTTGTGCCAATATTTTAGGGAGAACAGTATTTTGGGAGAGTAAACATGGAAGTTGCAGTATTTAGATAAGTAAAATAATTGTTATTTCCACTATATAATTTTCAAACACTTTTAGAATTCAGTAAAACATTTATGTCTATGATTTTTTGGATTTACACATTTGTGGTTAGGCATTGTCCTGACATTCTGTAATTCAGAAAAATCAATAATCCAGAAATGACTTGGTCTTAAGTATTCTGGACTTGAAAGGTTGCAATGCAGTTATGATTTTTTTTGGCAGCTCCTCACCTCATTTCACTTCTTTGCTTTCCTGTTGATGATAGAATTTCACAAAGCAGAATGAACCCAATTAGCCCATGTTTTTATCAGTCCTTAATTTGACAATGCAAAATTAGTCTGACTACTTTTACATTTTTCTTAAATCCCAGGTATAAACTTGCTCTTTAAATACTTTTTCAATTTCCCCCTAAATGATGTATTTATATCACCCTCAATCATTACCAAGTGTAAAGCATCCAATGTTTCAAGTACACATTTTCTGCAGAGGGTTTTCCTTACCTCTTCCCTCAGTCTGTTAGTGACAGGTTTAAAATTGATGTACTGAGGTGAGGAGGAATTTTTTCTTACTAAGGATTGTGAGTCTTTGGAACTCTTTGCCACAGAGAGCTGCGGGGGCAGAGTGCTTGTGTGTATATAAGGCTGAGATAGCTTCTTGATCAGCAGGGGAGTCAATGGTTATGGGGAAAGGGCAGGAAAGTGATTATGAGGCATTTCAGATCAGCCATGATCCTATTGAAAGGCAGAGCAGTATCAAAAATCCAAATGGCTCTTTCTCCTATCTCTTGTGGTCTTATGGTCACAGACTGTCTAACCAAAGGAAAAAAATGTTTTCCAATAGTCATTTGAAACTTTCATAGCATGACTAGAATCCTCTTAGCTTTTCCTACTCCATTACAAATAATACCACTGTCAACAGCTTCTCATTGGGAGAAAGTGAGGACTGCAGATGCTGGAGATCAGAGTCGAGAGTGTAATGCTGGAAAAGGACAGCCAGTCAGGCAGCATCCAAGGAGCAGGAGAATCAATGTTTCGGGCATAAGCTCTTCGTCAGGAATCCTAATGAAGAGCTTATGCCTGAAACATCAATTCTCCTGCTCCTCGGATGCTGCCTGACTGGCTGTGCTTTTCCAACAACTTCTCATTGCTGTAATCATAGTGAGCCAAATTAATATTTTCAAATCAACCTTTCTAGATGCATTATGACATACCTCTGGAGCAGGTGATTCTTGAACTTGTACCTTCTTCTTCAGAGATGGGAACACTATCGCCTTGCCACAAAAGCCGTGAACCAAAAATGTATGCTTTATGGCATCCATGGCTTATATTCTAATTAGATAGGCAGGATGCTGGAAGAACACAGCAAGCTAGGCAGCATCTGGACGTGGAGAAGTCGACATTTCGGGAATAACCCTTCGACAGTCCTGAAGAAGGGCTACACCGAAACATCAACTTCTCCACCTCCTGATGCTACCTGGCTTGCTGTGTTCTTCCAGCATCCTGCCTGTCTACCTTGGATTCCAGCATCTGCAGTTATTTTTGTCACTATATTCTAATTAGGCATTCAAACCTGCATATGGCCAGTTCAATGTTTTCAATAAATATATCATTACATGTGTTCATCTAATCTATGCCCCTATTTATAGAATTCCAAATACTTTCTTTTTAAATGCTTTTTTTCTATCATCTCATGCACCTTGTAAAGAGATGTATATTAAAATTCCAGGTCTCCTTGTTCATCCATGCAGTTAAGGGTTTGCATTTAGTATATATTCTCATCTCTCATTTTTTTTCATGTAAAACAGAATATTCCACTATAAACACATTAAATTGGGTCTGCAGAATATTTATCTATTTAATAAATCAGGTATTGGACCTTTTTCAGTTCTTCTGATTGACTGTAAATGTGTGTCATCAACAAATTTTGAATCTCTCGCACACAAACCCAGAGCAAAATAAATCTATGTGCACTATTGCCAATTCTTCTCTAATTCAAATGGCACACATTTATGCTAACTCTCTGTCTGCTATTATCAAGCAATATGATATCATTGTTGATCCTTTCCTTGTAGAATCTACTTCATTTTTTTGAGCAAACTTCATGAATCTCTGCTGAAACTCAGTATGCACTTCATATATTGTATTTTGTTTATCAATTCTCTTTGATAAACTCATTGCAAATGGATTAAATCTAACATGTCTTGAACAGATCTATGCCAGCTGTCCTTGACTAACATTTGCATTTCTAAATGCTCACCAATTTTATCTTAAATTATAGATTGTAAGATTTTAGCCACAGCTAACATTTGACGAACTGGTTTATATTACTGCATTAACAGTACCAGGATGGAGGAACTGAATGTTTTCATTTTACAGTGCCGAGGAGATTAACAAATTAAATACTTAATGCTAAAATTTAAACTAATTCATTTTAACGTTACTGGCAATATTATAATATTGGAAATTTAAAACTATGTTTTCTCATTACCAGTTCACTTGTGGCAATACAATTTCTGGCTATGGTTGGCTTCAAACAAAAGTTATAGCTAGGAACCTTTGGTACTCCAGTAGCTCATTGCAAATGATTTAACAATGTCCAGTTGATATATCACATAAGTAAAAATATTAAGTTTGTAAAGGCTGTCACGTCAAAATGTCAATACTCTGTGAAGGGTTTAGAGTGATAGTCATACAGACCCTTCAGCCTGACTCGTTCATGCCGACCAGATACCCTAACCTAATCTAGACCTATTTGCCAGCACTTGGCTCATATCCTTCTAAATCTTCCTATTCATATACACTTCCAGATGCCTGTTAAATGTTGTAATTGTACCAGCCTCCACCACTTCCTCCGGCAGCTCATTCCATACATACACCACCCTCTGCACAAAAAAGTTATCCCTTGGGTCCCTTTTAAACATTTTTCTTCTCACCATAAACCTCTGCCATCCAGTTCTGGACTCCCCCACCCCAGAGATAAGGTCTTGTCTATTTATCCTATCTATGCCCCTCATTACTTTATAAACCTCTATAAGGTCACCCCTCAGCCTCTGACGCTCCAGGGAAAACAACCCCAGCCTATTCAGCCTCTCCCTATTGCTCAAATTCTCCAACCCTGGCAACACCCTTGTAAATCATTTCTGAACCTTTTCAAGTTTCACAACGTCCTTCTGATAGGAGGTTTTCATGATAATTTTTTTTCAATGGTTAGTTATTATTTAAGCAGTAACAATGCTACTTGCTGAATTTTCATTTAATTTCCACTTGTGTAAACATAAACAAAAGCAGATTTCTTTGTAAAGTGCATTTTATAGAATTGTAAATTCTCAAAGTATTTTATATTTTCAAAAAAAAACAGAACAGAGGAAGATTCAGCCAATGATTTTTTTTCTGACAAATTTAATTTCAATTCCAATTCATTATTTTAGTACATTCCTGAAGAAGGGCTCATGCCCGAAACGTCGATTCTCCTGTTTCTTGGATGCTGCCTGACCTGCTGCGCTTTTCCAGCAACACATTTTCAGCTCTGATCTCCAGCATCTGCAGTCCTCACTTTCTCCTCGATTATTTTAGTACAACTCCATTATTCCAAAATTTTATATACTCAAAATTGAGATAACTTGATTTAAAATGCTTTTCAAATTTATATGATCATGAAAAAACTGCTAAAATGTTGCATTAGTTGTTACAAACACATGCCTGGATGAGTGCAGCTCCAGCAACACTGAATAAGCTTGACACCATCCAGGACAAAGCAGCCTGCTTGATTGGCATTACATCCATAACCATCCACTCCCTCCATCACTAACACTCAATAGCAGTAGTTGTACTATCTGCAAGATGCACTGTAGAAATTCTCCAAAGATCCTCAGACAGCATCTTCCAAATCCACAACCACTTTCATCTGGAAGGACATGGGCAGCAGATACATGGGAATACCACTGAGTTCAAGCTCCCCTCCAAACCACTCACCATCCTGACTTGGAAATATATTGCCATTCTTTCACTGTTGCTGGATCAAAATCTTAGAATTCCCTCCCTAATGGAGTTGTGGATCAACCTAGAGCAGGTGGAAAGTAGTGGTTCAAGAAGGCAGCTCTGCACCACTTTCTCAAGAGCAACTAGGGATGGGCAATAAATACTGACCAGCCAGCAACACCCACATCCCACAAATGAATTTTTAAAAAATATATACAAACATATGAATTAGGTGTAGGAGTAGGTCACTTGGCCCCTTAAATCCGTTCTACCATTCAATAGGATCATGACTGATTTTATTATGCCACATCCTTGCCATACCCATGCCACATCCCCTTATAACCTTTATCTCCTTGCTTTTCATTAGTTATTTTTCTATCTCTATCTTTAAAATGTTGAAAGACTCTCCTTCCACTGATTTTAGAAGGAAACAGCTCCAAAGATTCACAATACATCTCCATATCTCTATTTTAATGAGATACCTCTTATATGAAGCAGTGGCCTCTGGATGTAGGGCTTGCTCACTGAGCTTGAAGGTTCATTTCCAGATGTTTCATCACTCTACTAGGTAAACTCTTCAGTGGGCCTCAGGCGAAGCACTGCTGAAATTCCTGCTTTCTATTTATATGTTTGGATTTCTTTGGGTTGGTGGTGTCATTTCCTGTGGTGATGCTATTCCCTGTGGTGAAGTCATTTCCTGTTCCATTTCTCAGGGGGTTGTAGATCGGGACTAACTCAATGTGGTGTCTTTTTCTCGATTCTCCAACGCAAGGAAAATCCTTTCCATATCCATTCTGTCAAGACCTCTCAGTCACAGCAACAAAGTTTTGTTTTCTTTGGAAATTGGTAAATTTAAAGATCTACTAATCTCAGTAAAGTACAAACAATGCATGGGAAATAGTAAGAAGATTAACTCAATTGTTGTATTAGTGTCATTTGCAAATAGCCTACATTGAAGCAGGCAGACTGTGCCTATCCAGTGTAAAAGTTGAGGATGAGCTCAATTGCAACTGGCCAGCTCGTTCCATAATTATATATTGGCAACTTGACTTTTAGTTAACCAGAAAAGGGATTTCTACCTCAATTTGAGAGGCAATCCAGAGCTGCTGGTCAAACTCCTGCTGGCACCTTATTCCGGTAGCACCAGTGGAAGGATAGGCTATTACTTAGACAACAACAAGTGCCTTGAAGAAGCGAAAGCAGGAGAATGGAGCAAGGTGAATCCAAGGTTTCACAACAGCCAAGCTGCTAGACCCAGGGAAGTCACCTCACTTTCACAACAGGATGTTCTCATAAATAGATAGTCAATCCTATTTAAATAGTTTGTTAATAAAAGTAAACAAATTCAATATTGACTCAGCATAATAAAGATCATAGGTAATTTGATGTTGTATCTTAATTATCCCACAGTCAATACAGTTACGAATTTCTATTTTCCTTATGTTCAAATTTTACAATCATAAATAAATAATGTAACATAGTTCTTCCAAATGTACAATCCTTTATTACCTTTAAAATAATCCATACAATTTTACCATTATAAATTGCTTTGTTGCACTGCATGCACAAAAAATGTTATGTACACAATAGAAAAAGCAGTTCAGTTGCAATTTGTGGCACTAATTGAAAGAGGAATTTTGTCCAGGACACAAGGGGAAATCATTTACATTTCTTCAAATGATGTATTAGAATCTTTAATGTCCATTGGAAATAATGAAATAGCATGGCCATTGCATCAATTCATTACCAATTCCAATGGATTGTAAATTAGGTGAGAAAGACTGCCTTCATTCATCTTTTGGAGATGCCGGTGTTGGACTGGGGTGTACAAAGTTAAAAATCACACGACACCAGATTATAGTCCAACAGGTTTAATTGGAAGCACACTAGCTTTCGGAGCGACACTCCTTCATCAGATGGTAGTGGAGGGCTCAATCCTAACACACAGAATTTATAGCAAAAATTTACAGTGTGAATACAACTGAAATTATACATTGAAAAATTGATTGTCTGTTGAGTCTTTCATCTGTTAGAATATAGTGATAGTTTCACTTCTTTCATGTGTAAATCACAAAACCTTTTTTTAAAAAAGTTGTATTCTCGGGTTAGCTGTTAACAATGTTGATAGCTAGACAATATGTTGAAGGTGTTGGCCCCCTGTGTTCTCTGTCTATGCCATGATATTTAGATTGATTCTAATCTAAAAAGTGAGGTAATGGAGTTTTACATAAATTCATGCATTTTTTGAGCTCAGAGTTCTACATGAATGCATGCAGTTTTTGAGCAAAGTACAATGTAATCCTGCAAGTACAAATTCACCCCACAAAATATATGTGTGCACGTGGGTCTTTGTCTTGTGTGTGTGTGTGTGTGTGTGTGTGTAGTGAGTGCAGAGTGTCTTAAGTCTGTGAGGGGGTGCATGTGCGAGTGTGGGAGTGTGTGTGTCTGTAAGGGAGTGTGTGGGTGTCTGTGTGCATGTCTGTGTGTATGTGTGTCTGTGTGTATGTGTGTATAGGAGTGCCTGTGTGTATGTGAGAGTGTGTGTGTGTAGGAGTATCTGTGTGTGTGTGTAGTACAATGGTGGTCACCTGTAATGTGACATGAACCCATAGTTCGGTACCCATAGGGAGGGCCTCAACCAGGACCTTGCACTCACTAAACACACACACATACACTTTCTCACACTCACAACCCCCACCCCAGACAGACACACACACACAGACAGACAAAGACCCACATGCACACATATATTTTGTGGGGTGAATTTGTACTTGCAGAGTTACATTGTACTTTGCTCAAAAACTGCATGCATTCATGTAGAACTCCATTATCTCACTTTCTAGATTAGAATCAATCTAAACATCATGGCATAGACAGAGAACACAGGGGAGCCAACATGTATGATTTTTAACTTCATTCACCTTGGAATTGTAGCCTAGACTATGAAATTCAATCTGATACCATCTGATCTTGAAGCAAAGTTGTTTCTAATTGAGTGAAACTACATACAGTAACTGTTTTGCTAATAAAGTATGAGTTAAACAGGACTGGATATTACTTGTATGAATTCTGTTCATGTCAATATTGAACAGAGAACAAAATGATTTTTTTTCTCTTGTTCATTTCCTGGGGAGCCTTGTCCAGTGGGAAAACACACACTGGGTATTTGTACAATGCAACCCTTTATATCCATCCATCAAATTTGGGCTGCACCCGTGCAATGTTTTGATATGTTCTGCTGGTAGGAGAAGCGCTACACTGAGAATGTCCAAACAAAAAAACTTCTCATAAATACAGAATCACAGAGAATTGCAGAATTGTTATGATGCAGAAGACCATTTGAGCCATTGTATCTGAATTAACTTTTGAAATGACAATCATTATTAAGTGCCAAACTCCTGTTTTTACCCATTCCCCTGCACGTTATTTCTATCCAAATAATCATACCACGTCCTCTTGAATACCTCAATTCAATTGCCTCCTCCACAGTTCCAGGTGGTGCATTCCATACCTTACTCATATTACCCTACCTTCTTTTGCCAATCACTTTAAAACTATGCCTCTCCTTTCTTGTTTCTTATATGAGCAGGAGCAGTCTCTCCCTATCTACTCTACGAAACCTGCTTGTGATTTTGTACACCCCCAACAAATAACTTCTCAGCCTTCTTCTTTACAAAGAGTAGAGTTCCAACTTCTTCAATCTATCTTCATAATTGAAGTTTCCCTACCTGGAATACATGATGAAGTTTCCCTTTCCTGGAATACATGATAAAGTTAGTGATGAAAAGAAAACCTGATAGCTGAATAAGTTTCATTTGGAATCGATGGGTAATTCAAGAATGACTTTGCATTCATACCATTTACTGCATATGCTATAAATGTGGTGTGGTGCAGTGGTATGGCTTTCTGCATTTTTGGTAGTTCAAGGGTCACTGAGTATAAAATTCATTTTGGGCAGTAATGCAAAACAAACACCAAAAGATTGGCCGTCTTTTTTATACTCCAAAAGATTGTCTTGTTCAGGACAGATTTCACCCCCAATATCACTTAAATGGCAATGATTCAAAACAGACTGAAGGTCATTTAAAAACTTTGACCTGTCAGACCTAGGATTTGTGTACTTCATGAAAAAGCACCTTTGCTACATCAGAGGTATTCATAGTTGAGTTATTCACATTATAGAACTTTTACAGAACTTTAGCAAGTGTCCTCTCATAGGGCTCCTGAAATTCCTTGCTGAGGATATTTCTGTAACTTACCTTTTCTTGTTTTTCACTTTTCCCAATCAATTATTTCCCTTACTCTCATTCCCGAAGGATCTCTCATTCAAAAAGCTATTGTTCATCTATGAACCCAGAGAATACCAATATTTGATTCAACATTCAGAACTAGACGTGGATGTGACCTTCCATATTTGGAATGGAAAACTCTGACTTTTGAGTTGGCTATTTTTCAAACATAATCTGGTAACAAAATATCTTATATTGAAAATAATGTCTTTCCAAGGAATGGAAACTGTAACAATTTATTTTCCTACTAACTGCTGAGATTCTAGTGTTAATTGTAACCATTCCCTTACCATTTTGCTATAATCAGCTAACAGAGCACAGCCCAGAAAACTGATGTGTAACCTTCGTGGTTTGTATAGATCAGACCCACATGACAGTGCAATGAGGAAAATAAAGCGAGTGAAAAGGGAAAGAATGGTCAACAATTTTAACACAAATGCAGCTTCTTGTACCGTAGCTTTTTACAACAGCTTGGATAAAAACAGATTTACACTGGTTATCCTGAAGAAGGGCTCATGCCCGAAACGTCGATTCTCCTGCTCCTTGGATGCTGCCTGACCTGCTGCGCTTTTCCAGCAACACATTTTCAGCGCTATCCTTGTATTGATATCATGTGTAACAAAACTGTTAAGAAAAAAACTATCTCATTTAAACTAATGCTACTTGAGTCAGGTTAGCACAAATGGTAATGTACGGACTTTTGCTTCTGGCAAAATGAAAAAAAAAATGATTGAACAGTAATGTTATAGATCCATGTAGCTGGCATGTTTGGAGAAGTGCAATGGTACATACTGTATTACTGTACTTGCTATCGTCATGTGAGATGTGCCTCTACTGTAACTTGCTTTCATTTTAGTTTGTGGGAGCCAATAAACAGATTATTTGAAACATGTGTTCAGAACTGCACCCAAGTATTAAGCTACAAAGAAGTGAAGCATCTCTAAAAAGGTATCTGCAGGGAGATGTCATATGATGTGTGATGAAATTATGGCTTCAAGGGGTATATTTTGTCCTTTATTTATGATGAGAAGTTGAAAGAGAGGTGATAATGGTCTACTCAGAGCCAATAAACAGTTTGTGAGGCTTTTGGTTTTTCTCACAAACATAACAATAGAAACAGCCTGAACCAGAATTTTTAGCTTTAGCTTTTTAGTTGTAGTTGCTGCTGGAATCCTGAAGCTGATTTTCCTCTCTCTGTTTCAGCTAAAAGCTGAGTGTTTTCTCCCTGCTGTTGGAATTACATATGAGATAATCTATTTGTCTGAATTTGTGTTTGCCAAGGATATGCTTATGGGCGGTCACTTTATTGGAACAATTATTGTTTGGTAATTAAATAACCTATCATTGTGTCACATTTTCCAAATAGTGCTAAGTTATTCCAATTCTTTCATTTGTTGTATTTTACCTATAGTGTATGAATAAACTTCTAGCTTGACCAATCAAATTGTGCATGGAATGCAACACCTAGCACTTGCTTTTCAAATAAGAAAAAGTTAGGGTGTGGGCTATCTTAATGTGTTTTGATGGGGTTTGGTCTGGTCCATTGCAGATCATTCTGATGGCTCACTCCACACGAATGTTAAACTTCAGCTGATGGTACTGCTGGACAAGTCAGATCCCAGAATGATATCTAGCCTGAGAGATTTTTCTAAAAATAGCATTTAGCTAATGTGGGTGGTTATTCACTGAATAGTCACATGAGTGTGTTGCGTTCCTTTAACAACAAATCAAGTTTATTTCAAAAATATTACAAATTAAATCAAATAAGTTATCCAGATATACAACAGAAAAAAAATTCTCAAAACATCCAGCAAAACAATATTTCAATATACTCCCCACAGCATCTTTTTATATTGATTCAGATCCAGAGAATTTGTCCTTTTATATCAAATGTTAATGTTTAAATATACCTCCCACTTCGATCCTGTTACCATGGAGTCTTCTTAATGAATGCTCACAAAACAGGGACTTTAGACTTTCTCAGTTTCTAGTAATCTATAGATTTATAACTAAATACTCTTGGCTTGGAAGTTTCGTGAACTAAACTTTTACATCAAGATGAATATGCTTTCCCTGAATGATGTAAAAACAATGACTGCAGTTGCTGGAAACCAGATTCTGGATTAGTGGTGCTGGAAGAGCACAGCAGTTCAGACAGCATCCAAGGAGCTTCGAAATCGAAGTTTTGGGCAAAAGACCTTCATCAGGAATAAAGGCAGTGAGCCTGAAGGGTGGAGAGATAAGCTAGAGGAGGGTGGGGGTGGGGTGAAAGTAGCATAGAGTACAATGGGTGAGTGGGGGAGGGGATGAAGGTGATAGGTCAGGGAGGAGAGGGTGGAGTGGATAGGTGGAAAAGGAGATAGGCAGGTAGGACAAGTCCGGACAAGTCATGGGGACAGTGCTGAGCTGGAAGTTTGGAACTAGGATGAGGTGGGGGAAGGGGAAATGAGGAAACTGTTGAAGTCCACATTGATGCCCTGGGGTTGAAGTGTTCCGAGGCGGAAGATGAGGCGCTCTTCCTCCAGGCGTCTGGTGGTGAGGGAACGGCGGTGAAGGAGGCCCAGGACCTCCATGTCCTCGACAGAGTGGGAGGGGGAGTTGAAATGTTGGGCCATGGGGCGGTGTGGTTGATTGGTGCGGGTGTCCCGGAGATGTTCCCTAAAGCGCTCTGCTAGGAGGCGCCCAGTCTCCCCAATGTAGAGGAGACCGCATCGGGAGCAACGGATAGAATAAATGATATTAGTGGATGTGCAAGTAAAACTTTGATGGATGTGGAAGGCTCCTTTAGAGCCCTGGATAGAGGTGAGGGAGGAGGTGTGGGCACAGGTTTTACAGTTCCTGCGGTGGCAGGGGAAAGTGCCAGGATTGGAGGGTGGGTTGTAGTGAGGCGTGGACCTGACCAGGTAGTCACGGAGGGAACAGTCTTTGCGGAAGGCGGAAAGGGGTGGGGAGGGAAATATATTTCTGGTGGTGGGGTCTTTTTGGAGGTGGCAGAAATGTTGGCAGATGATTTGGTTTATGCAAAGGTTGTTAGAGTGGAAGGTGAGCACCAGGGGCGTTCTGTCCTTGTTACGGTTGGAGGGATGGGGTCTGAGGGCAGAGGTGCAGGATGTGGACGAGATGCGTTGGAGGGCATCTTTAGCCACGTGGGAAGGGATATTGCGGTCTCTAAAGAAGGAGGCCATCTGGTGTGTTCTGTGGTGGAACTGGTCCTCCTGGGAGCAGATATGGCGGAGGCGGTGGAATTGGGAATACGGGATGGCATTTTTGCAAGAGGTAGGGTGGGAAGAGGTGTAATCCAGGTAGCTGTGGGAGTCGGTTGGTTTGTAAAAAATGTCAGTGTCAAGTCGGTCGTCATTAATGGAGATGGAGAGGTCCAGGAAGGGGAGAGAGGTGTCAGAGATGATCCAGGTAAATTTAAGGTCAGGGTGGAATGTGTTGGTGAAGTTGATGAATTGCTTAACCTCCTCGCGGGAGCACGAGGTGGCGCCAATGCAGTCATCAATGTAGCGGAGGAAGAGATGGGGAGTGGTGCCAGTGTAATTACAGAAGATCAACTGCTCTACCTAGCCAAGAAAGAGACAGGCATAGCTGGGGCCCATACATGTGCCCATGGCTACCCCTTTGGTCTGGAGGAAGTGGGAGGATTCAAAGGAGAAATTGTTAAGGGTGAGGACCAGTTCGGCCAAACGAATGAGAGTGTTGGTGGAAGAGTACTGTTGGGGATGTCTGGAGAGGAAAAAACGGAGGGCTTGGATGCCCTGGTCATGGCGGATGGAGGTGTAGAGGGATTGGATATCCATGGTGAAGATGAGGCGTTGGGGGCCGGGGAAACTGAAGTCTTGGAGGAGGTGGAGGACGTGGGTGGTGTATCGAACGTATGTGGGGAGTTCCTGGACAAGGGGGGAATAGGACAGTGTCGAGGTAGGTAGAGATGAGTTCAGTGCGGCAGGAGCATGCTGAGACAATGGGTCGGCCAGTGTGGTCAGGCTTGTGGATCTTGAGAAGGAGGTAGAACCGGGCAGTGCGGGGTTCCCGGACTATGAGGTTGGAAGCTGTGGGTGGGAGATCTCCTGAGGTGATGAGGTTCTGTATGGTCTGGAAGATGATGGTTTGGTGATGGGGGGTGGGGTCATGGTCGAGGGGGCAGTAGGAAGAGGTGTCCTCGAGTTGGCGTTTGGCTTCAGTGGTGTAGAGGTCAGTGCGCCAGACTACCACTGTGCCCCCTTTATCCGCTGGCTTGATGGTGAGGTTGGGATTGGAGCAGAGGGATTGGAGGGCTGCGCGTTGTGAGGGTGAGAGGTTGGAGTGGGGGAGGGGGGTAGACTGGTTGAGGCGGTTAATGTCCCGGCGGCAGTTGGAAATGAAGAGGTTGAGGGCAGGTAATAGGCCAGCGCGGGGTGTCCAGGTGGATGCAGTATGTTGGAGGTGGGTGAAGGGGTCCTCAGAAGGTGGGCAGGAATCCTGATTGTGAAAGTAAGCTCGGAGGCGGAGGCGACGGAAGAATTGTTCGACGTCATGGCGTGTATTAAATTCATTGATGCGTGGACAGAGGGGGATGAAGGTGAGTCCTTTGCTGAGGACTGATCGTTCGTCCTCAGTGAGGGGGAGGTCTGAGGAGATGGTGAAAACTCGGCAGGGCAGGGAGCTGGGATCTGGTGTGTGTGTAGAGCTGGGAGTGGGGTTGGAGCCAGTAACTGGAGTGGGTGTGATGGTGGGGGGAATGGGGGGGGGGAGTCATGAGCAGGGGTAGTGTTCCCCTCGGGGTTCTGGGGGGTGGGGATAGTGACAGTGGGATCTGAGGGGAATATGTCAGCAGAATGCAGGTGAGTGGCGCTGGTGGGGGCGGAAGTGGTGGTGACCACGGCAGTAGGAGTGACGGAAGTCACTGAGCATGTGGCATCAGCAATGATGTGAAGGGCGGAAGTGATGTCACGTGTGATGCATGAGGAATTGTGAGGGGTGGAAGTGGTTGTGGGAGTGGCAGAGAGAAATTTATTTTGCATCTGACCCAGTCTTGTCTCCTCTGAACTGTCCAAAAACATTTAAATCTCTGTGTTTTCAAAGTTAGTATCGATCCTTGATTATCCTGACCCCAAAACAAGTTAATGGCCCTCACTGTTTACTTTACCTTTCATAAAGCATCACAGTAAAAACAAACTTCTAACAACAATTAAGAGGATCTCCACTGCATGACACATACTGGATTAACTCACTGGTCTGGAAAGTTTCGGAAAGACTGTCTTAGAAAATTATTTTTAAAAACCTTTGAGCAAAGTAACCAACTCCATATGCTACTAATTTAAACTCATAACTCTAGACATGATGTACATACACACATAATATATAATACCACTTCTACAACAACACTTCAATGGCTGGCATCATCAGGCCAAAAGATGAATTGTGATTTGATACTGCTGAACACATAAGGAAACCAAAAGAGAAATGCTGGAAAATCTCAGCAGGTCGGGCAGAATCTGTAAGGAGAGAAAAGAGCTGATGTTTCAAGTCTAACTGACCCTTTGTCAAAGCTGAAACCATCAGTGAATATGAAGTGTGCAACACTGGCATTTTGTGCAACATTATGAGCCTTATAGACCTGTGTGAACTGGTTTATGATGACCCAAAAATGAAGACCTTGAAGGTAAGATTGAAGCTGTATGATGGAATGATACCCATCCCAAGAGGCCAAAAGTATTTGAGAACCCAATGCAGAGGGAGGATTGAAAGTCTGGGTTTCTAGAGAGTAGATGTTAGCAAAATGACTCATGTGAGCTGAAGCAAGTCTATAGCTCGGACCAGCAATCCCAAACATGCCAAAAGAGATTTGCAGTGTTCCACAGACCAGTAAGCCTTGGATGACTGAAGAATGACTCCTGGAAGATTACAAGAATGTTCTTACTGTCTTACGTAACTTCCTAGCGAATGTTGTTTCAAAGTAATCGAGAATGTGTGACCAACACATCAACTGCTGAGGAGAATTCCAGTTGCCCTCAAGCTCCCACTGAAAATGAAGATAGAGGAATCAGTGGCCCCACTGACATGGGAGATCCTTAAAGATGGCAAATGAGACAAGAAGGATGAGAAATCACTCTGTGAAACTAGAAACTGAAGATAAGAAAGTGAAATCGAAATCATCACAGTGTAATGTGAAAGTGCAGGTCAACAGGAGACAATGTGTGATAACGTAAAATGAACAAACCTGGAAGAAGCTGAAGAGCCTGAAATGAAATAAATAGGTTCCGACTGTGAGCAAAAGGAATCATCCAGATGCTGACAAGCTAAGCGTGTAGGAAGCATGCAGTGATCAAGAAGCAGTGCAACGATTTGTTGGATTCGCGAACTATCGAGCAAAGTTCTTGTCTAAATTGTCATCATACTGTAAACCTCTCCACAAACTCAGTGCAAAAGAAATTATTGGGGCACAAAACAAAAAAAAAGCTTTCATTTCAGCAAAAAGAAACAGCTCAGCATTCTCTGGACATCATCAAACCAGCAGAGACATTGACTCAGAAAGACAGTATCTTGCACTGATCGAGCATGGTCCGTAGGAACAAAAACTCCTCAGGGAATGAACATCAGCACAGGAACAAACTAATACTAGATAAACTCACAACAACATTTTCCATGTCACTAAAAAAAAGATGAACTGCAAGTTGGACAGGCTACAATTATCCCAGATTTGGACATGAATCAAATGTTTTTCATTATTGATCATGTATGTTGGATAACTTGTAACTTCAAATGCTAGTGCATACAAAAGTGTTTTTTTGCCGGTTTTCATTTTATGAAAAGAGAGATGTTTGGAGAAGTGCATCATACGTAGAATAATATCCGACTTGCCATAGTCCTGTGAATTTTTCCTTTGCTGTAACTTGCTTTAATTTTAGTGGCAGCTATCAAACACATTACTTAAAACAATACGAAAGTATGCAGTGTATATTGCTTTTCTGTTATTGTGCATTTCACATGCATCGAATCCAATGCTGTCCTTAGTCACAGAGTTCGCAAACCTAACTTTTTTTCTTTAAAGGCATAAAATGAGGATGGGACACACAAAAGGATGGTGATGGCCTAGTGGTATTATCACTGGACTGTTAGTCCAGAGATACAGGTAATAGTCTGGGCACCTGAATTCTAATCTGACCATGGCAGATGGTGAACAAAAAACATGACAGTGTAGGAACAGGCCCTCAAAGCCTGCACTGATCCAGATCCTCTATCGAAACCTGTCACCTATTTTCTAAGGATCTGTATCCCTCTGCTCCCTGCCCATTCATATATCTGTCTAGATACATCTTGAACAATGCTATCGTGCCTGCCTCTACCAACTCCGTTGGCAACGCATTCCTGGCCCCCAACACCTTCTATGTAAAGAACTTTCCATGCTTAACTCTCTGAAACCTTTCCCCGTCACCTTGACCACATGATCCCTAGTAATTGAGTCCCCATCAGGGAAAAAGCTTCTTGCTATCCATCCTGTCTATACCTCTCATGATTTTGTAGACCTCAGTCAGGTCCCTCCTTAATCTCCATCTTGCTAATGAAAACAGTCCTAATCTACTCAACCTCTCTTCATAGCTAGCACTCTCCATACCTGGCAACATCCTCATGAACCTCCTCTGCACCTTTTCCAAAGCATCCACATGCTTTTTGGTAATGTGACGATGAGAACTGTATGCAGTATTCCAAATGTGGCCGAACCAAAGTCCTATACAACTGTAACATGACCTGCCAAATCTTGTATTCAATACCCTGTCCGATGAAGGAAAGCATGCCTTATGCCTTCTTGACCACTACTGACCTGCATTGCCACCTTCAGGGTACAATGGATCTGAACACCCAGATCTCTCTGTATATCAATTTCCTCAGGGTTTTTCCATTTACTATATAGTTCACTCTTGAATTGGATCTCCCAAAATGCAACACTTCGCATTTGCCCAGATTGAACTCCATCCGCCATTTCTCTGCCCAACTCTCCAATCTATCTATATTCTGCTGCATTCTCTGACAGTCCCCTTTACTCTCTGCTACTCCACCAATCTTAGTGTTATCTGCAAACTTGCCAGTCAGTACACCTGTACATTCCTCCAGATAATTTATGTATATCACAAACAACAGTGGTCCCAGCACGGATCCTTGTGGAACACCACTGGTCACAGTTCTCCCTCTTGAGAAACTCCCTTCCATTACTACTCTCTGTCTCCTGCTGCCCAGCCAGTTCTCTATCCATCTAGCTAGTACATACTGGACCCCATCCAACTCCACTTTCACCATCAGCCTACCATGGGGATCCTTAACTTCAGTAAGGCGTTACTCAAGTCCATGTATATGACAACCACAGCCCTTTCCTCATCAATCAACTTTGTCACTTCCTCAAAGAGTTCTATTAAGTTGGTAAGACATGACCTTCCCTGCACAAAATCATGTTATTGATATTGATAAGCCCATTTTCTTCCAAATGTAAATAGATGCTATCCCAAAGTATCTTCTCTAGGAGCTTCCCTATCACTGACATCAGGCTCAGTTGCCTCGACCTTACGTATGCTTCCTTTTTCCTCTTAACTAGTCTCACAATTTCACCTGTCATCCATAGTTCCCTAACCTTGCCATTTCTATCCCTCATTTTCACAGGGATATGTCTGTCCTGCACTCTAGCCAACCTCTCACATATCAAATATGGATTTGCATTCAAACAGTTGCTCCCAATCCACATTCCCCAGCTCCTGCCGAATTTTGCTATAGCTGGCCTTCCCCCAATTTAGCACTCTTCCTTTAGGACCACTTTCGTCTTTGTCCATGAGTATTCTAAAACTGACAGAATTGTGATCACTATTCCCAAAGTAATCCCCTACTGAAACTTCAACCACCTGGCTGGGCCTATTACCCAATACCATGTCCAATATGGCCCCTTCTCGAGTTGGGCTACCAACATACTGCTCTATAAAGCCCTCCCGGATGTTCCTTACAAACTCTGCTCCATCTAGACCTCTAACACTGAGTGAATCACAGTCAATGCTAGGAGAATTAAATCTCCTATCACTACCACCCTGTTGCTCCTACATCTTTCCATAATTTGTTTACATATTTGTACCTCTATCTCATACTCGCTGTTGGGAGGCCTGTAGTACAGCCCCAATATTGTTATCGCATCCTTCCTATTTCTGAGCTCTGCCCATGTTGCCTCACTGCTCGTGACCTCTATCGTGCCTTACTTCAGCACAGCTGTGATATCATCTGACCAGTAATGCAACTCCTCCACTCCTTTTACCTTCTACTCTATCCTGCCTGAAGCATCAATATCCTGGGATATTTAGTTACCATTCATGCCCTATCCTCAATCAAGTCTCAGTAATAGCAATAACATCATACTCCCAGGTACTAATCCAAGCCCTAAGTTCATCTGCTTTACCTACTATACTTCTAGCATTAAAATAAATGTACCTCAGATCACTTGTCCCTTTGTATTTATTATCTGCTCCCTGCCTACTCCTTCCTTTAGTCACACTGACTTCATTATCTAGTTCCTTACCGGCTTTAGTTACTAGCTCCTTATTGTCCACTAACTTCTCATTTGGTTCCCATCGTTCTGCCACATTAGTCTAAACCCTTCCCAACAGTGTGAGCAAAAGTACCCCCAAGGTTCCAGTCTGGCCCAGGTGTAGACCGTTCAATTTGTAACAGCCCCACTTCCCCCAGAACTGGTCCCAATGTCCCAAAAATCTGAACCCCTCCTTCCTGCACTCCTCTCTCAAGCCACACATTCATCCTGCATATTTTTTCATTTCTACTCTGACTAGCATGTGGCACTGGTAGCAATCCTGAGATTGCGACCTCTGAGGTCTTACTTTTTAACTTGGCTCCTAACTCCCTAAATTCTGCTTGTAGGACTTCATACCGTTTTTTACCTGTATCACTGGTGCTGATATGCAACATGATAGCTGGCTGTTCAGCCTCTCCCTTCAGAATGTTCGGCAGCTGATCTGAGACATCCCTGACCTGTGCAGCTGGAAGGCAACATACCATATGCGAGTCTTGTTTTTGACTACAGAACTGCCTATCTACTCCCCTTACAATTGAATCCCCTATGTCTATAGCCCTTCCACTCTTTTTCCTGCCCTTCTGTACAGCAGAGCTAGGCACGGTATCATGAACCTGGCTACTGCTGCCCTCCCCTGATGAGCCATTTCCCCCAACACTATCCAAAACAGTATACCTGTATTGGAGGGAGATGACCACAGGGGACACCTGCACTACCTTCCTGCTCTTTCTCTGCCTTTTGGTCACCCATTCCCTTTCTCCCTCTGCAATCCTAATCTACAATGTGACCAATTCGCGGAACATGCTGTCCACAACCTCCTCAGCATCGTGTATGCTCCAAGGTGAGTCTGTCTGCAGCTCCAGAACAGTCATGTGGTCTAACAAAAGCTGCAGCTGGACACACTTCCTGCATGTGAAGGAGTCAGAAACATCATCCGCGTCCCTGAGCTTCTACATTGATGCAAGAGGAGCATAACACAGGTCTGAGATTTCCTTGAAGAGAAAATGAGGTCTGCAGATGCTGGAGATCAGAGATGGAAATGTGTTGCTGGAGAAGCGCAGCAGGTCAGGCAGCATCTAGGGAACAGAAGAATCGACGTTTCGGGCATTAGCCCTTCTTCAGGAATTGTATGGACCAAAACTGTAGGGATCTGGAGGATGGTAGCTGAGAATATCGCAGAAAGCTAGCAGTAGGGGAAGGGACTTCGCAAATAAGAAGGATTGGCAAGGTTCAGACACAAACATATTTTTCAGATGCAGATCATTCTACTGCTATTTTTTTTAATTTGTTCATCCTGAAGAAGGGCTAATGCCCGAAACGTCGATTCTCCTGTTCCCTAGATGCTGCCTGACCTGCTGCGCTTCTCCAGCAACACATTTCCATCTCTGCGATCTCCTGCCATTTTTAATCTTAAGCTTAACTTAGTCCAACTATAATATCAAATAAAAGATAAATGATAAAAGAAAAAAATGTTTACTAATCACATAATAAAAAAAACAGAAAAGCCTTACTTTATCAACACACCACAGAGTCTGTTTTTGGTTAGAGGAGGATGGCAGGTGGAAGACATTACACATGTAGTGTCTCGGGTTCAGCCACTGCCCAAATATTCACTGAAGTTGAAGTCGATTGAAAGTCTGGTACCAAGAGTCTAATGATGACCATGAAGTTGTTGCTGATTATGAAGGAAAGTCCATCTGGTGCACTAATCCCTTGTAGGGAAGGGAATCTGCCATCCTTACCTGGTCTGACCCACATGTGACTCCAGATCCACTGTAATGTGGTTGACTCTTAACTACCTCTGGGCATTTAGGGATGGGCAATAAATGCTGGCCCAGCCAGTGACCCCCACATTCCATGAACAAATTAAAAAAAAATAGCAGTAGAATGATCTGCATCTGATTTCCACAGATATGACCACTAAATTCATGAGGGCCTTATTGTGCAGACCCCATAAAGAGTTGTGTGTGTGACATGGGCCATGTTAATTCCTGGACCTCTGTCAGTAAAAGGAGGACAGTGCACTGATCAAAAGCAACAACATGACATCAGAGCTAATTGTATGGACCAAAACTGTAGGGATCTGGAGGATGGTAGCTGAGAATATCGCAGAAAGCTAGCAGTAGGGGAAGGGACTTCGCAAATAAGAAGGATTGGCAAGGTTCAGGCACAAACATATTTTTCTGGACTGACAGGAACATTTCTAGCTCTACTGACCACAAAGATTTCAGAAAAAAGTTACATTTTTAATATTATATTTGCATCTGCCAACCACGCGTGACTCCCAAGTTGTTAATATAACATGTAATAAAACAAATGATTGGAGTTAATTGATTAATTAATTGGCTTTGTTGATAGAAAGAGGGAAGAGGGACTTGAGTGTTAAAAGTGGTGCAAGACTGACTAGGCAATAAACTCTAGACATAAAGAATAGTGTGTTGTTTTCTGTTTCACTTACAGGCCTAGATCAGAATTGACTTTGGTCACAGATGTTAGTCACCCATTCGTTAAGATTGAAAATCTTTTGTTTAGTCAAAAGCTTGTGACCTCCCATCAAGCATAATTCCTCTTCCCACACCTTTCCTGTTTGGGTTTGGAGTTGGGATGGAATTGATATTTATACAGATGCTTCACACTTTATAGAATGACATCAAACAAGGATGTGCAGATTTAGTGGAAGAAGGAGACTTAGTAAACTAAATCATAAGTAATAGACTGAATGAGATGGCTGAAGAAAACACATTGAAATGGCAAGAGAGAAGAGGAAAAGATGAACTATGCAAATATTCAATACATCTTTACTCTCAAGCTTTTTACTGGCTGTTGTATTTAAGCAACAGAAGCCGAAATCCTCAGCACCAGTGAAATCTAAATGGATGTTGTGCTAGATAAATGCAGCTATTAAGAGCAAAACAACTTTTTTGTTAGTAATTACATCTGAACTAGCACAAGGCTGGAGCATGATTGCCCATGAATCTTTAGTGATCACTTCCTTGTCAGTATAAAAAGGTTAAAACAGTTGTTACTCTTTTTGGACTGGAAGCCTGTAACCAACGGCCTGCTGTAAAGATCGGTGCTGGGTCCACTGCTTTTCGTCATTTATCTAAGTGATTTGGGTGTGAAACTAGGAGGTATGGTTAGTAAGTTTGCAGATAACACCAACATTAGTGGTGTAGTGGACAATAAAGAAAATTGCTGAGAATACAACAGGACCTTGGTCAGATGGGCCAAGGAGTGACAGATGGAGTCTAATTTACGTAAATGTGAGGTGCTGCATTTTGGTAGGGCAAATCAGGGCAGGATTTACATACTTAATGGTAACGTCCTGGGAAGTGTTGCTGAATAAAGAGACCTTGGAGTGCAGGGTCATAGTTCCTTGAAAGTTGAGTTGCAGGTGGACAGGATAGTGAAGAAGGTGTTTGGTATGCTTGCCTTTATTGGTCAGTGCATTGAATATAGGAGTTGGGAGGTCATGTTGCAGCTGTACAAGACATTGGTTAGGCCACTTTTGGAATACTGTGCTCAATTCCGATCTTCCTGCTGTAAGAAAGCTGTTGTGAAACTTGAAAGGGTTCTGAAAAGATTTACAAAGATGTTGCCAGGGTTGGAGGGTTTGAGCTTTAGGTTGCGGCTGAGTAGGCTGGGGCTATTTTTCCTGGAGCATTGGAGGCTTAGAGGTGACTTTATAGAAGTTTATAAAATTATGAGGGGCATGGACAGGGTGAATAGTCGAAGTCTTTTCCCTAGGGTAGGGGAGCCCAAAACTAGAAGGCATAGGTTTAAGGTGAGAAGGGAAAGATATAAAAGGGACGTAAGGGGTAACTTTTTTATGCAGAAGGTACTGAATGAGTTGCCAGAGGAAGTGGTGGAGGCAGGTACAATTTACAACATTTAAAAGGCATCTAGACAGGAAGGGTTTAGAGGGATATGGGCCAAATGCTGGCAATTAGGACTAGATTAATTTAGGATCTCTGAATGGCATGTTTCTGTGCTATGACTCTGTTTACATCAGGGGTTGATCATTTTCTTGTTCTCCTAGTAATGATGTGTTAAATTGTGCGGAGACAAGTATTTTATGGAAAATTCACTCTATTCTCCCACAAAGAACTGTGCCAAGTCCTACAGTAAGTAAAGAAAAGCAAAAGTATAGAACAGTTGTGTTTTATTTGGTTTAAAGATGTAAAAGATAGATTGCTAGTTAATACTATACATATCTTTCTAAGGAGATTTGCACTCTTTAAATGCAAGTCAGCCTCTGCAGTACAGAAATGAAACAATTGAATTTGTAGACTTTCATTCTTCTACCTAGTAAATTGCCAGCAATTTTGAAAATTGCAGAGTTTTTTGTTTTTTTCTTAATTTGCTTTATGTGTCTTTTTCTTTTACTCTTAATCCAATCTTTCTTTCCATGTCTTCATTTCATTTTCTGGACCAATTCAACTTCATTACTTTATTACTTTCTAAACACTTATGAGCAGCAGTAAAATATTCAGCATCTTTGTCCTGCTCCATCATTCTAGATGATAGCTAAATGTCTATCTCAATATGATTTTCTTAGGCTATCCCTATATTCTTGATGCCATTAGCATCTTGAAATGTATCAATTTACATTTGTTGGTCTTCACTACACGGGATACAGAGAAAATCCCAGAAATAGCAGTTAATCAGAAAATGGAAGGGAAAGAGGAAGTCAAGAGCAAAATTGTTGGTGCTGCAGGCTAACAGGTCCCAGATCCTGATTTAAAAATCATACAACACCAGGTTATAATCCAACAGGTTTAATTGGAAGTACACTAGCTTTCGGAGCGACGCTCCTTCATCAGGTAAAGGGGCGTCGCTCCGAAAGCTAGTGTGCTTCCAATTAAACCTGTTGGACTATAACCTGGTGTTGTGTGATTTTTAACTTTGTACACCCCAGTCCAACACCGGCATCTTCAAATCCAGATCCTGATGGAATTCATCCCAGGATGCAGGAAGTGGCTAGTGTGATAAGTGATACATTGTTTTAATTTTTCAAAATTCTCTACATGTTAATTCAATAGATTTGGGGAGGAATCTGTTAGAATGGAAACTAAAAAAAGTTAACATTTTCTTTATGCCAAATTTTAAGCCAACAGGCCTGTAAATTCTGAGTTTCATTTTTGTTACTTATCAAGAATCTATTTACATCGACTGATTCTCAGCCTCTTGTTTTTATGCAGTGACCCCACAACATTCTCCCACAACAGGAGCAGTTTTTCCAAATCCACCCTGTCAAGATCTCTCAGGATCTTGCATGATTCAATCAGGTTTTCTCTTATTTGTCTAAGCTCCAGTGAATATAAGTCTGGGCTGTTGAAACATTCCCCATAAGATAACTGATCAATTCCTAAAGTATTAGTTCAGTAATCCTGCTTTGTACTCGCTCCAATATATTAACTAAGGTGATGACTGCGACACACAGTACAACAGATATCATATCACTAACACCCTGTATAACTAGGAATTGCATCCTTCTGAGACATCAGTTATGACCTGTTGTGATCCCAACTAATGTTATGACTGCACAAGTTAGATCCAAGAATGAAACTGGCCCTGATGGATCATATACTTTTTATTCCAATTTGGCTGAAAATTTGGATTTAGTGAAAACAAAAGTATATTACACAATTTTTTTAAAAATGAACTGAATCAAGTATGTTGAACACACAGCAAAGCAAAATCCCATCCACTTCCCAAAATGATCATGTTATATTTACTTAAATTTCCTTTGCTTTCAATTTTAAGTTTGATTTCACTGCCTTTTCTCAGTTCTCGTTCTGTGAGGCCCTTTTCCGTGTTTTCTCTCTCTAGTGGTAATCCCCATAGGAAAAATCAACTCCTGGGTTCACACGCTGTTTAAAATCATGGTTCAGTAATGAATGGCCACATTAATCATTAAACATTTTCACAAAAATAGATGAATACCAATATCACCATGCCTCACACACACCATTTTCAAGAAAGGAGAGTACTGGTTAATGTAACGACAGAGGGGTCTCCACATTTTCCATCACAGGGAAGATTATTGAAAAATCAGTAGCTGATGAGCTTCTTTCAGAATGATAATATGCATTCTGTCTGTCAAGAGACACAGTGGACGTGATTTTCACAGCAATGTTCAAGAAAAGAACAGAGAACAGCACCAATCTTTAATAAACTCTGTTAGCTTAAGGAATATTTAGATTCTGGCAAAGCCGTGCGGATTGGAAATGCAGTGTAAGATCTTTACTTAAAAATGGAAGGACACAAAATACAGGTAACTATAGGATATTTAACTTATCGTCTATTGTAATGAAAATGTTAGAGTCAGTTATAAATGACATAACATAATGTTTAGAAAAGCGTAATTTGATCAAGCAGAATTAGAGGAGTCCATGGTATTGGATGTAGCATGATAGCATGTATAAAGGATTAGCTAACTGATAGAAGACAGAGTATCGGGATATTGTGAGGAGGGGTGAGGTGATTTTCAGGATGGCAACCTTTAACTAATGAAGTGCCACAGAGTTCAGTGCTGTGGCCATAATTATTTACAATGTTTATGAAGGACTAGGATGAGTTAAAGTGAATGTCCTGTAGCCTAGTTTGTAGATGGCACAAAAAAGGTGAAAAGGCAAGTGGTGACAGTGACTCAGTGAGTTTGAAGAGGGTTACGGCCAGGTTAAGTGAGTGGGCAAAAACTTGGCAGATGGAATATAATGTGGAGAAATGTGACGTGCACTTTAACAGAAAGAATAGAGGAGCTGATTATTATCAAAATGGAAAATACTGCAGAAAGCTACACAACAGAGTGGTTTGGGAGACCTCATCCATCAATAACAAAAAGCTAGCATCTGAGTTCGGCAGGTAATAAGGAAGGCAAATGGAACATTGGCCTTTATTTCACAGAAATGAAGTATAAAAGTAGGAATGTTTTCTTAAAAGTATAGAAGATATTATCAGAACATAGCTGGAATACTGTGAACAGTTTTGGGCATTCTTATTAAGGAAAGATAAAATGGTATTAGAGACAGCCCAGAGAAAGTTTACTAGGTAGATAACAGGTATGGAGGCATTCTCTTGGTTGAATAGGTTAGGCCAGCATTCATTGGAATTTAGAAAAATGAGAGGCAATCTTATTGAACAGACAAGATTCTTAGGGGACTTGTCAGGCTCGATACAGAAAGGTTGTTTCCCTGGCAGCGGGGGGGAGGGGGGTAGTCTAGGACCAGAGAGTGTAATCTAAGAATAAGGGGTCACCCATTAAAGGTGGAAATAGGAAGGAATTTCTTCTCTCAGATGGCAGCGAATCTGTGAATTTCTTTACCACAAGGGCTGTTGAGGCTGGGTCATTACGTATGTTCAAGGCTGAGGTAGGCAGATTTCTATTCAGTAAGGAAGTCATGGGTTATGGGGAAGGGGCAGTAAAGTGAAGTTCAAGATTTCCAGATCAGCCATGAGTCCAAGGAATCATGGAGCAGACTTGATGGGTTGAATGACCTACTTTTGCTTGTATTTCTAATGGTCTTAATCTGAAGAGAGTAAAGAGTGTTCTGCACAGATCTGGTCACCTACAGAAATTCACTCCCATTCTGTGCCTGCTACAAGCTGTTATGCAAGACTTGATTTAACCCAGCCTCAATACATGTGCAAACTGGGGTCAAATAAGGCTATGCCATCACAGTGATGCTGTTCTTCATTTTCCTTGCTGCAATACTCTACCCTAAAGCACCAATGTTACCAACCCTCATGTATGCATCAGAGACACGGGCAATTTACAGCAGATAGATCTTGTGAAATATCACCTACAGTGTCTGTGGAAAACTCATCATAGTCATTCATAAATATTGTCAATAATTATGGCCACAGCAACTGGATATGTTCATGGTAATTCGGCAAAGTCGATATGGTTTTGTGAAAGTGAAATTATGTTGGGCCAATCTGTTGGAATTCTTTGATGAAGTAACATGTGTTGTGGATATATGAACATCACTTGCCAGATTTCTAGACTTTTGATAACGTACCTCACTGAAGGTTATTGCAGAAACTACAAGCTCATGGTTTAGATGGTAGAATATTGGCAGGATAGGAGTTTAGGGACAAAATCACCCACCCCGTGACCTCATTGCCTCCAGTGATCTCTCCTTCATCGCCCCCAATGTCAGAGTCCCTCAGCCCCACACTGCCTAATTCTACCTGCTTCCCATGATCCACAAGCTCAACTAACCAGGCCAATCCATCGTCTCCACATGCTCCTGTCCCACCAAACTAATTTGTTCCTATCTTGACTCCATTCTCTCTCCCTTGGTCCAGGCACTTCTCACCTACATCTGGGACACAAACCACACCCTCCACCTCTTCTGAAACTTCCAGTTCCCTGGCCCCCAACACTTTATCCTTACTATGGACATGCAGTCATTATACACATCCATATGCCACAATAACAACCTACAAGCTCTCAGTTTTTTCCTTTCCAACAGACCCATCCAGTCCCCCTCACCAACACCCTCCTCTGACTCATTGAATTAGTCCTCACTGTCAATAACTTTGCAATCAACTCTTCCCATTTCCTCCAAATTCAAGGATGGCCATGGACACTCGCATGGGCCCTAGTTACTCCTGCCTGTTTGTTGGTTATGTCAAACAGTCCCTCTTCAGCACCTACACAGTCACTCTGCCCCAACTCTTCCGCTGTTACATCGATGACTGCATCAGTGCTGCATTCTGCATCCAGGCTGAATTGGAACAACTCATCGACTTCACCAACATTTTTTAGATTTTTTAGATTAGATTAGATTACAGTGTGGAAACAGGCCCTTTGGCCCAACAAGTCCACACCGACCCGCCGAAGCGAAACCCACCCATACATTTACCCATAACCTAACACTACGGGCAATTTAGTATGGCCAATTCACCTGACCCTGCACATCTTTGGACTATGGGAGGAAACCAGAGCACCCGGAGGAAACCCACGCAGACACGGGGAGAACGTGCAAACTCCACACAGTCAGTCGCCTGAGGCGGGAATTGAACCCAGGTCTCTGGCGCTGTGAGGCAGCAGTGCTAACCACTGTGCCACCGTGCCGCCCACCGTGCCGCCCACATCTTCCATCCTACCCTCAACTTCATTTGGTCCATCTCAGGCATCACCCTTCCCCTTCTTGACCTCTCTGTTTTAATCTCTGGCGACAGTTTATGGATCGATATTTACTGTAAACTTACAGACTCCCATATTACTTGGACTATACCTCCTCCCACCCCGTATCCTGCAAAAACACCATCCCATTTTCCCAATTCCTCTGTCTCTGTTGAATCTGCTCTGACGAGGAGAGGTTCTACTCCAAGCATTCCAGGTGTCCTCCTGTTTTAAACAATGTGCTTTTCCTCCCTCTGTCATCCAGACAGCCCTCCATCGCTCCACCTCCATTCCCCCTCCACTGTTCCGAATCTTCCTCCTCAAAACATTATAAAGATAGCGTCCCTGTTGTCCTCACTTGCCACCCCACCAGCCTCTGCATCCAACATATCAGCCGCAAACACTTCAGCCAACTCCAATTAAACCCTACCACCCAGAACATCTTCCCCTCCCCAGCCCTCTCTGCCTTCTGCAAGGACTATTCCCTTTGCCAGTCCCTGGTTTGTGCCAAATTCTCCACCAACACTCCCTCCCAACCCTCCCAGTACCTTCCCTTGCAATCAAAAAAGATGCAAAACCTGCTGGTACACACATCATCTTCCTCACTGTCCTTCCAGGAGAGATGGACGTTCACCTGCATCTCTTCCAACCTAGTTTACTGCAGACAGTGCTCCCGATGTTGTCTTCTCTACACTGATGAGATCAAACATAACCTTAGGGAACATTTCCCCGAGCATGTCAGCTGGACCCATAAGGACAAGCCTGACCTCTCAGTGACCGCCCATTTCAATTCCCCTTCCCACTTCCTCTCCAACATTTCCATCCTCAGCCTCATCATCTTCCATGTGGGCAGCCTGCAGCCCAGAGAATTCAACATTGAGTCGTCCAATTTCAAATAACCTTCCCACCCATTCCCTTGCTCCATTTCCACCCTCTCCTCCTCCCTTCCATTCCTCTGACCGACCCTTCCTTCCAGCAACCAATCAGATTCATCCCTCCCATCAACCAACCAATTGGTACCTCCCAGCTGTTTCACCTATCACTACCTCACCATTCTGCCCCCTCCCCACCCAAACCCCCCCCCCCCCCCTAAATCTCACTGCTTATCTGACACTCCCCTACTCCTACTTCCATTTCTGAAGAAGGGTTGTACTCGAAACATTGACTTCTCCACCTCCTGATGCTGCTTGGCTTGCTATGTTCTTCCAGCCTCCTGCTTGTCTACTATGGATAGGAGATTGGCTGGCTTATATAAAGCAGGGAGCGGTCATAAATAGGTCTTCACACATTGGTAAAATGCAACACTTGCATGCCAATGGATCCGTGCTGTGACCTCACTGGTCACAATTTACTGATAGACTCATAGAGTTGTACAGCACGGAAACAGACCCTTTGATCCAATTCGTCCAAGCTGACCAGATATCATAAATTAATCCAGTCCTATTTGCCAATATTTGACCCATATCCCTCTAAACCCTTCCAATTCATTTATTCATCCAGATGCCTTTTAAATTTTGTTATTGTGCCACCACTTCCTCTGGCAGCTTGTTCTGTACACTCAACACCCTCTACATGAAAAACTTGCACCTTAATTGCCTTTTAAATCTTTCTCCTCTCACCTTAGACTTATGCCTTTTCATTTTGGACTCACGCACTCTGGGGAAAAGACCTTAGCTCTTCAGCCTATCCATGCCCCTCATGATTTTACAAACCTCTATAAGGTCACCCCTCAGCCGCCGACACTCCAGGGAAAATAGCCCCCACCTATTCTGCCTCTCCCTATTGCTCAAACCCTCCAACCCTGGAAACATTCTTGTAAATCTTTTCTGAACTCTTTCAAGTTTCACAAAATCCTTCCAGAAGGGAGAGCAGAATTGCACACAACATTCCAAATGTGGCCTAACCAATGTCCTGTACAACCACAGCATAACCTCCTGACTCCTATACTCATTCAAGGCTACCATATACGAGGTAAAAACTAATTTTATTCATTGTTAAACTGTTACTCAACTCAATTGGCAAACTATGGAAAAACATCTAAAATATTAATTCACTGATTTTTGATTCGCAGTGTTTGACCTTTTTATCCAGAAGAAGTTTTGATTGCTGTCCAGGATGGTCATAGTCAATTAAGAAGAAACACAAAAGACAACAACATTACAGAAGAAACTGATTAGATTTTTGTTCTATTTCAGAGGGAAGTGCATGGAAGGAAAGATTGAAAAAAAAGTAAAACTTAGTTAAAATGTGATTCCTAGGTTATTAAAGGATGAACTATTACGGAAGTTCCTTAAGTCATTTTTGATGTTTCAGATACTTGGTGCTTGCTACACAAATCCTGGAAAATCCACAATTAGGAGTTATGTATTTTTTCCAGTAACATATGGTTTTAATAATCAAAGAATATTTCAAGAAGTCGCATGCAACAAAGAAAGTTATGAAGTCAGGGATTTTGTAATCTGTTCTGAGACTCCATAACCATCTTGAAACCATCAGTTGCAAAGTAATATTTATTACGTGCATATATTTTATTTGCAAAATGTACTGTTTTTAAGCTTCCTCCATGAATTCCATAATGCCAATGCCTTGTTAGCTAAAGATTTCCAAGCCATTTCTTCATAAGTATCATGTAATCAGCTATGATAAATGATTTCACATGGGCTTGTTTATTACCATGATCTTTCACAGCTTTTCACAACCTCCAGGAAGAGTGTACTTTCACGAGAAGCATTCATTTCCGTCTAAACATATTAATTATCCAGTTACTTCAAAATCTTTGGTAGTTTTTGTTGTAATGTATTACATTATGGTAGATCATTGTCTTCTTAGAAGGGATGGTATCACAGTAAGGGTGGTATCACGGTGCTACAATTCGACTTCTCCTATTAGCTGAATAATACATTCAAATGCCATCAGATACCCTGTGGAGATATTGCTAACAATTGGAAAGACATGCTTCTAGTCATTCAAAACTGTTGAAAACTTATTTTGTTCAATGTAAAACTGTTACCCAACTCAATTGGCAAGCTATGGAAAAAACATCAAAAATAGTTATGCAGTGATCATTGATCTTCAGTGTGTAATCATTTCTCCAGAAAATAAAAGCAAGAAGTACACTAGTAACATGTATGATACTCAAACCAAAAGAAGGTAGCTGAAGAATTCAGTTGTGTTGTGAATGTTTTGGCAGTATTGGTTGCCAAGTGGTGTTTGCACTACGTGTGCATATTTCCAGTGCAAGCCATTCCAACACTTTTTTGAGTTGTGTGTTAATGCAGACATGTGTATGAATGTCAGAGTAGGTTGAGTAATCAAATTTGGATGTGAATAGAAGGGTAATGCCAATATGATGCTCATATTACCATTTTGATCACAAAAAGAATGAGCTAATGTACTCCTGCAATCTTGCATATCTGTACATGCATTCAAAATGGACTAAATCGCTACTCCGAGGAGAAAGTGAGGACTGCAGATGCTGGAGATCAGAGCTGAAAATGTGTTGCTGGAAAAGCGCAGCAGGTCAGACAGCATCCAAGAGCAGGAGAATCGACGTTTCAGGCATAAGCCCTTCTTCAGGAATGAGGAAAGTATGTCCAGCAGGCTAAGATAAAAGTTAGGGAGGAATGGCTTGGGGGAGGGGCGTTGGAAATGCGATAGGTGGAAGGAGGTCAAGGTGAGGGTGATAGGCTGGAGTGGGGGTGGGGGCAGAGAGGTCAGGAAGAAGATTGCAGGTTAGGAAGGCGGTGCTGAGTTCGAGGGATTTGACTGAGACAAGGTAGGGGGAGGGGAAATGAGGAAACTGGAGAAATCAGAGTTCATCCCTTGTGGTTGGAGGTTCCTAGGCAGAAGATAAGGCGCTCTTCCTCCAACTGTCGTGTTGCTATTGTCTGGCGATGGAGGAGTCCAAGAACCTGCATGTCCTTGGTGGAGTGGGAGGGGGAGTTGAAGTGTTGAGCCACGGGGTGGTTGGGTTGGTTGGTCCGGGTGTCCCAGAGGTGTTCTCTTAAACATCCCGCAAGTAGGCGGCCTGTCTCCCCAATATAGAGGAGGCCACATCGGGTGCAGCGGATGCAATAAATGATGTGTGTGGAGGTGCAGGTGAATTTGTGGTGGATATGGAAGGATCCCTTGAGGCCTTGGAGGGAAGTAAGGGGGGAGATGTGGGCGCAAGTTTTGCATTTCTTGCGGTTGCAGGGGAAGGTGCCGGGAGTGGAGGTTGGGTTGGTGGGGGGTAACCTCCACTTTTCCACTCTTCCACAGTTACATCGATGACTGCATCGGTGCAGCGTCCTGCACCAAGGCTGAACTGGAGCAGTTCATCGACTTTGCCCACAACTTCCACCCCAACCTCAAATTCACTTGGTCCATCGGGAACACCTCCCTCCCCTTTCTTGACCTCTCCATTTCCATCTCCGGTGACAGTCTCCAGCCAGACATTTACTATAAACCCACAGACTCCAATAACTAACTGGAGTATACTCCTCCCACCCAGTATTCTGCAGGATCTCCATCCCATTCTCCCAATTCCTCCGTCGCATCTGCTCAGACGAGGAGACATTCCATTCCCAAGCATCCCAGATGTCCACCTATTTTGAACAACGTGCTTTTCCTCCCTCTATCATCTGGACAACCCTCAACCACACCACCTCCATTCCCCATTCCACTACTCTGAACCCTCCCCCCAATGCAATAAAGACAGAGTCCCCCTTGTCCTCATCTACCACCCCACTAGTCTCCGCATCCAACACATCATCCTTAAGCACTTTTGCCAACTCCAACTAGACTCCACCACCAAGGACATCGTCCCCTCCCCATCCCTCTTTGCCTTCCGCAAAAATCGTTCCTTTTGACAATTCTTGGTTTGCGCCACTCTCCCTACCAACCCCCCAGAACCCCAAGGTACTTTCCCCTGCAACTGGAAAAGATGCAAAACCTGTTGGTAAACCCTCCCCTCCATCCAGGGCCCCAAACAGTCCTTCCAGGTGAGACAGAAGTTCAGTTTCTAACTTAGTTTACTGCATCAGTTGCTCTTGATGTCTTCTTCTCTACATTAGGGACCATACATAAACTTAGACATCTCAGCCAGGCTCGCAGGGACCTCCCAGTCACCAGCCATTTTAATTCCACTTCCCACTCCCTTTTTAATATGACCATCCTTGGCCTCCTCCATTACCACAATGAACCAAACTGCACATTGGAGGAGCAACACCTCATCTTCTGCCAAGGCAGCCTACAGCCCAGAGGACTCAACATTGAGTTCCTCAATTTCAAATAACCGCCCTTCCCATCCTCTGACTCCCTCACCAGCCCCTCATCCTCCCTTCCGCTCCTCCAAATGGATTCATTCCATTCATTGACCAACCAGGTCATACCTTCTACCTGTCTTCACCTATCTCCCTTCACCAGGCTGCCCCCCACCACTCCCTTTATCTGCAGCTCCCCCTACACTCACCCCCAGTCCAGAAGAAGGGTTACACCTGAAACGTTGACTTCTCCACCTCCTAATGCTGCCTGGTTTGCTTCCAGTCTCCTGCTGTGACCTGCTGTGCTTTTCCAACACCACACTCTCGACTCCTTCTTCCAGCCTCCTGCCTGTCTACCCTCATTAATGGTCTGGCATCAGGGACCACAGTTTATTTTTATAGATTTAAAAGTCTTCAGAGTTCCTCCACCTTGAGATGCCTTTGTGGCTTCCCACACATCAACAGCACCCACCTCTTCAAGGGCAATGCTGTTCACCGGAGTCTCTGTCACTCCTATTGCTTTTGCACTTGTACAGCTGGTTAACCATTCATATTTGGACAAGCTTCCAGAAGTGGCCTGTTATTGACTCTCCCCAGTAAGGTCGCACAGGTGAGTGGGCCTCATAAACCATCAGGGTTGGAACCCAGAAATGGTCTTGTCCCTTGTGTTAAAAGTTACATTGGTAAGGATGTTCCCAGTGCTAGTCTTGTTTGTAACATGTGATAAAGCATTTGGGTAATTAATTCACCCTTCCACTGTCTGGAGCTCTGCAGTATTCAGCGACATGGATGTTAAGATTCAATGTATCTGTTACACAATCTCATTATCCTGAGGGACCCTGGTTCCATGACCAGTCAGTGTAAAGTCATCTCCTTCTTTTGGCCCTAGCAGCAGAACTTTAATATTGTGGTTCCTCTTCATCACTGTCTTTTTGCTTGTCTACCTTTTTTTTTCCATCACTGCATGACCAGGTGGAATTACAAACATGTGAAAAAGGAGCAGAAGTACACTATTTGGCCCCTCAAGTTTGTTCTATCATTCAATAAGATCATGGTCCAATCTGTTTGTGTTTCAAATTCCACATTTTCATTCATCCGCAATTCCCCTGCTTAAAGCAACATTTGAAAGGCAGGATAGGATTGTGGGAGGCAGGAGTGGAAAGCAAAAGGTACATGTAGATACCACCTGAAACACATAAATGAATATTGCATCATTATGCAGAAGGGGAATGTGCGATGAAAGACTGGATATGGACAATCACTGACTTCTTAGCCAGAGTAAAGATGTGTAACTGTACCTGCACCCTCCAGCTAGGCACTGCTGTCCCATATGGTGAGGCAATATGTCTTTCAAGAGAAAGCAAATGATAATGAAGAAATCTGACATTTCATGACATTGATGTTGTGAATTAAGTTACGGGAGGGTTGGCAAGCTGAACAATTAGCTTGCATCAATATTTACAGTAGGGGAAGAGGTCAACCTAACCAATGTCCCAAGAATCTATTATTGAGTCAGGGACTGAGAACTTAATAAAATTAGTATAAACAAATAACAGTAATTGAGAAATGTATAACACTGAAGAATGTCAAATCCCCAGGTCCAGATGGTTTCCATCTCAAAGGTTTCAAAAGGAGTAAGTGAGTACATGCAGTTACACTGACTAGAATCTTCCAAAGTTCTCTCAATTCTGGAATGATTTATTTAGACTGAAAAATTATGGAAGACACTCCATTATTTCAGAAAAGGGAAAAGGTGATACTGAAGAATTATAGGCCCAACATCTGTTATCAGAAAATTGCTAGAGAATGGCACAGAGTCTACATATAGATGGGTTAAGTGAGTGGGCAAGGACTATAATGTGAGAAAATGTGAGATTTTTCATTTTGACAGGAAGAATAGTGGAGCTGAGCATTATTTAAATGGAGAAAGATTGCAGAAAACTGCAGCACAGAGGGACTTAAAGGTCCTCTTGCAGGAATCACAAAAAAAAACTTGTACCCAAGGTTAGTGGGTAATAGGAAAGCTAAATATAATGTTTCCCTTTACTCCCCATAAAAATGGGAAAGTCTTGTTAAAACTATGAAAGGTGTTAGTAAAATACCTAGAATACTGTGAATAGTTTTGGTCCGTTTATGTAAGAAAGATTGAGGAGTTAGTCCAAAGAATATTCACTGGGTTGATCCTGGATATGAAAATTTATTTTGTGAGGAAGTGTTGAGTAGGCTCGGCCTGTATTGTTTGGAATTTAGAAGAATGAGAAGGGATCTCATTGAAACATAAAGATTATTTGTGATGCTTGATAGTGTAGATATGGAGGGCTGGTTTTCCCTTTTCAGAGAGTCTACAGCCTGAAAGCATATTCTCAGAATAAGGGGTCATTCACTTAAGAAAGAGATGAGAAGGATGTTTGTGTCTCAGATGTTAGTGAATCTGTGGAATTTTTTTTCCACTAAGAGATGTCAAGACTGGGCCCTTGAGAATATTCAAAGCTGAGATAGACTGATTTTTAACAAGTAAGGCAATCAAGGGGGTGGAGAAAAGGCAAGAAAGTGTAGCTGATGAATATCAGATCAGCCATAACCTGATTGAATAACAGGAGAATGACAGGAGACTTGATGTGCCGAATGGCCTACTTCTGTGCCTTCAGCTTACAGTATTATGGTCTTTTTCTAGAGTTGAATGCGAATACTTGGAGTGTTTATTGCTTCAGCCATGTTCTGTTTTTGAAAGGACTGATACACAGGCTGCAATGTCAAGTTTAAATTATTTTACTGTCTTTTTTTATGTCAACACATCAATACTTTCCTTTTGATCTTTTATTTCTCCCAGTAATGTTAATTATTTGCCGTCTGGATCTTCACTCTCTTGGGCATTGCTCATTCTTATTGGATTTGCTTCAGTTTTCACATTCAAATCTCTTCAACATGACAAAGGTTTAAAATGGCCACAGCATAGCATTCCTCAGTTTTGGCAGGAAAATTTTCTCACCAATTCAGCCCCTTTCCATCTTGAACTTTTTTTTTGCCCATCAAACCTCCCTATTACTTCAAATAAGGACTTTGTTTTCTTCCATCCCTTTGGATTCTCTTGATAATTGCACCTGATTTTGCGAAACTCAAGCCTTCCTTGGCTGTAAGAAATTCCATTGGTTTCCTTCAAAACTTCAATCACAATCTATTTTCTAAATAGGTATTCTCATTTACCTGCTAATTGATATGGTTACTAATAATTGAACCTCTGCTGTCACTGGACCTTTCCTTATCTTTATTAAATTTTGCTCTTTTTATGACTTTATTTCACCGAAAACTGAAGTGTGCATCTAAAGCTCTACTAACCTTTTGCAAATAAAGATTTCTCAGTTCACTCTTGCCTTGCTAAAAAGCTGTCTGCATTGCTGTCAACTGCATAGATTAACACACTGACCTGGTCCTTATTTAATTTGGCTCCTAATCGCAAAGGAATGCAGATCAATTCCTGCATCTAGTGAATTGATTGTGTCAGTTTTGACATGTTTCAGCTCATTGTGGGCCTTTCTAATGCTTAAAAGACTCTGGTAGTGGTAGACACTGTTCCATAGCATCTTCTGATTGGAGCTTGCTTCCTTTGCTCCTGCTTCTTTTCACAGTCACTGGCCGCTTCTCAGTTGATGTGGAGTTTGATTAATGATTCTCCTGCTGCTGGGTCACACACTCATTGTCAGCTTCTATTATTGCAGTTATTTTGGAAGAAGTTGTATGATTTATGTCACTTAAGAGAAGTTGCTGGAGTCTGAGATCATTTTAGGACTGCAGTTCATTCAAAAACTACTTACACTCCTGAACTTAGCATGAGGCATGCATTGTGGCAGTCTGTTCAGAATCTCTACATCTTGTGATCTCTTAAGACTGAGGTAACCTAACATTTGCAGATTTGAGTATTAACCTTTTACTCCCCAACAATTGCATCAACCAAAAGTATTCACTAAATATTAGACATTGAGTTGTGAGAGGACACGTTCCTAGATTATTCCTTTAATATTCATGGCTTCAGTCCATTTGTAGGTGGAAAATCTCAGAAATACAATATTGATTTATTTTGGAGACTTACTTCAATAGAACACATTAAGCCCCAAAATGTCAACTGTAATCAATCACCACTATCATATAAACTTTGCACTTAAAGTGATCCCCACAGTGGCGACGTGATTGTCTCGACACAAAACATGCTTCAATGCGTTTAGTGTTCCATGTTCAGTCAACTGAATGACCACAAATAGAATCAGCATGTGGGAAGCACAAAATTAGTAAAAGAAACCAAATCCTCAACTCAAACATCTGAAAGTTTTAGTAACACCAAATTAAATTATGTTTATTTATCAAGATGATTGAGAATTATCAATAGTGTCCTATATGTGTGGTCATGGGTGAATTCCAGACATAGATGCACTCTTGAGACATAAAGAATATAAGAAATTGAAGCAGGTGTTGAAACAGACTTTGGTCTATTCGCCTCTTTCCCTAATGCGAATCCAAACCTAATGTGTGCCTCCTGAATGGTTGTAATTCTTTCTCTGGTCAGTTATTATTTCATGTACAAATGCATAGGGTCAGTGGATGAATAATCAAATTACTGAATATTATTTTCGAGGAAAGAAAGCCCTTCTCTGGTTTGAGGACACTATCAAGAATGAACATCAATTACCATTATGATAGCTTAATAGGACCATACCTATCCTGCTATTACGGGTAGAAAATTATAGGAATCATAACATATAGATTTTTGGAATATGTGTCTGAAATTTTAAGGGATGAAGCTTCTTGTATCAATTGTTATCCATTGTGATAAATATGGGCTATTGTTTTTCAAATTCTATTGTTTAATATTATACCTGGGACTTTAGAATTAGAATTGTTTCATAAACAGGACAAAACACTGACTTAAAATGGCAACAGGAATCATGTGACTGCAAAGGTTAGCCAAACTTCATAACACAACATAAGACAAACAAAATTATCTGAACTGAAATTTACATTGTATCAAAAGGTGCTGAAACTATTGCCAGGGTTGGAGGATTTGAGCTATAGGGAGAAGCTGAATAGGCTGGGGCTGTTTTTCCTGGAACATCAGAGGTTGAGGGGTGACCTTATAGAGGTTTATAAAATCATGAGGGGCATGGATAGGGTAAATAGACAAGGTCTTTTTCCTGGGATAGGGGAGTCCAGAACTAGAGGGCATAGGTTTAGGGTATTAGGGAAACAATTTAAAAGGGACCTAAGGAGCAACGTTTTCATTCAGAGGGTGGTGCGTGTATGGAATGAGCTGCCAGAGGAAGTGGTGGAGATTGGGACTGATTAAAAAGCAATACTACATGGTCAAGGCTGCAAATAATAATTGAAAATAATTACTGCTGATTATTCAAAACTCCACCTCAACAATCATGGTCTCAGGTTAAAATCTTGTGCCTCAAGTGCAAATTTATGAACTTTAAACTGTTTATTTCTTTCATCTTCCTATTATACTGGACAATATTCTTATTTAACCACGTACTTGATATAACGGCTTTATTATTTTCTTCTCTCAGAGTTAGTAGATAGCAGAATTTCTGTTTCTTTCACACAAGAACAACTTGTACTTACTCCTTACTGATATGGGAGAAGTTGGTTATCAGTACTTTCATTGGAGAGGTATGGATTCGTGCTAAAAGAACTTATATATTTGTTGCAGCCAGCTCAGCAATTTGAAAAGAATGGAGATGATTCACCCCTTCACATACGATTGTCCCTTAATATATATAATGCTCAATGTGACATTGATCATAAAATTACCTGTTATGTGTTGTTTGCTGTCTCTTTTAAGTATCGTGTTTTAAAAATGAGATAATTCTGATATTGTTCCAAACCATTAGAAAATTAGCTGTAGTAATTGAGCTAATTTTGATAATTGATGAAATTATCAAAACTTTTAAAAATATGTAGCACTCCCTTGTAGCAACAATTCACCAAGGGTCAATCAACAGCATGTTCTAAACTCCAACCTTTACCACATCAACGGATAAGGGCAGCAGATGTATGAGAATACCTCCATTTTCAAGTTCGATACCAAGCTACACACATCCTGATTTGGCACAATTACATTTCATTTTACATTATGTAGACTGCAGTGGTTTAAAGCTCGCCATCACTTTCTCAAGGGAAATTTGGGATGGGCGATAACTGGTGACCTAGCCAGCACACCATGAATAAAACAAAAGCTATCAAGTGAAACAGTTTTGATCGTACATAGACTAGAATGACTCAGCACAGAAGTAGGCTAATTGACCTGTTGTATCAATTTAAGGATGAAATCTATGGTAGTACTTCACTAAAGGAATGCTACATGATCTGAGATGCTGGGCTGAATTTTCCCAAAATGTGGCTAAGAGACAATGTCAGTGAGTTTCATTGGGGGTTTCTATCGGTGACCTCTAGTGACTTTTCTTGGACAAATTTATGGTACTCACCTCAAGTAAACATTATGCTTCCATGGTGCTGCTCTTGTGCAATACTGCACTCAGCATTAGTGGATGTCATCATTGGGACCTTCCACTATTTGTTGTTGGCATCATATGTAAACTCAAGTTGCACAACACTTCAAATTCTGCAATACAGGAGATGTCTTTTGAGTTTGGGTGTGTGAAGAATTCTGCAGGAGATAGCCAACCAAAGCAAATTGCTACTTGGTTTGTGGACAGAGACCTGGAGGTCTTGCTGGATGGGTGATGGAGAGGATGGTTGACATCTTTTCCCAGGAATGCCAGATGACTCCATGGCACTAGACACTGCCAACCTGATTTGAAGTCACTACCTTGCTGAGGGCAGTGGCTATGCTCAGCCGAGCAGATTTTAATGACATTTTGCACTTCACAAGAGTAAGTGTCACTCTGCTACATCACAGTCAAACTCTACCACTGCACCTACCCTAACCAAGGCTCATGGTCTACCAGTCTCATTGCTGCATGCAGCACATTCATTCAATGCTTTTCACATCCCCATTCTCTCAAACTACTAACTCTTCCTGTCCTCTGCACTTTCTACTCACTACTTGCCAATATTCCTGCATTGGCTTCAACACTGACCATTTTACCAGTCACTTTTGTCCCACTCAATCCCTCCATTTGTGCCACTGCAGGAAGAAAATTCTATACATTATGGCTGAAAGAATGGCATGATACCTGACCTTCACCTACTTTCCTCATATGAGGAGAGGATCTTTGAGCTCATGAAAGAGGTCTATGACTGCTCATGTGATGATGCCAAGATCTCCATTTATTGGCTATGAAGTAGGATTAATTTTGTTGAACTACAATACTCTCCCATTATCAAACTGTGAACATTCTTAACATGGTCAAGTTTCTAACTCTTATGTGCAACTTACTCCCTCTTTTGTCTGCAGCAATATCATTGGCATCTAAATAACATCCTCCTGGAAGACAGCAGACTCCTCTGGCTGCCAGCTTCTCCTCCAACTCTGAGGAAACCACCACAGATCCTTCAAAGAATGCACAGGCAAGGTCATTTCTTGTATCCTCCACTCAGTGGGTATTTCATTGAGACTTCAGAGCACGTTGTGCTGAACAGATTACTGCCACTTCTCCAGGAAGCTAGCCAAAGAAGGAATGTCCCAGTCTATTGGCCCTCAGAGGACTATAGGCCCTTGCTCACCCCAGGCAAGGGAAGATCACATGATGCTGGCCATTAATAACTTTGTTAAAATGCCCAAACTACACAAGCAGGTTTGTTGGAGATGCTCATAAACATGCATTGAATGTCTGAGAAGTTCACTAATGTTATCTGTAACATGCTTACTCCAGCATATGTACATCTGGCTCTCTCCAGGGACAGGTTAGCAACAGTCTCAGAGAGCAAGATGCAGCAGGACGTTCATTAGCTGCCAGAGGTGCATAAAGATCTGTTCACTATCACTCTAGCCACTGATGGACACCATTAACAGCAATGCGACAGGAACACGAGGAACCTGACTTCACAAGGAGACAAGATGGTGCCAGTAGACTCCCACATGGAGGAGGAATCACATTTAGGCCTCCAAGAAGCCTCATCTCACTGCATTTGAGAGTTACTCAGCCTCTTCACTTCCTCTGCCTGGGACTCACAAACCTATGGAAGTTCAAGCTGTCCAGAAGGAACTTGAATCTGGCCAGGGCATTCTCAGCATGACTCAGCCCTTTGTCATCCAAACTCTCAGAGCCAATAGGTCCCACTATAGGGTAACCTCCCTTCATCTCAATTGCAGGCAACAGACCTGCACCTACATGTAATGGGAGGGAATAGAAAATAAAAACCTTCAGAAACCACAGGTGACACCTCACAATGAATGGATTGTCATATTTGTAAATACATTGGCACTTTACATCATAATGGGTTGAATCTTTTGAGACCTGAATAATGTAGATGATGGTGGGAGATCTGGGAAAATCATATGAAAGGTGCAGTCAGGCCTTTCTCAATGTCAGGAACAATAAGTTGCATTTTCATTGGAGTTCAGGACCTTGAGATGAGATTCCTGTGAGGAAGCAGCAAGCTGCCAATTAACAAGGATTACTGCTAGTCATCAGCCTCATGAACTGCATATCTAAACTCATTAATATGTAGCTTTTTATCCCATCACATGCCTTAAAGAAACTAGATGCACAAATTCCCAATGAAATTCCAAACTAGCACCTGGCAACTCTAATTCACAGCTTCTATCTCTGGACCTCCATTTCGGACTCCCAGTACCATCATTTCAAGGCACACTCCATGCATTATAGGCAACAAACCCCATTTCCATGGACATTGGCATTGCAATTGACAGCATCAAAGCATCAGTATGATGCATATCTGTTCCACTTGAACCACATTGCTGCACAGCCATGCTACATCTCAAGGTAATGCTGTCAACAAAATGCTGCTACAAGCACCTTTGAGTGCAGGGACAGGCACCAAGCTCACAGATCAGACCAGGTTACACCTCAGGGTTGCTTGCTCGCTTTGGGTTTCCTCATTTTGACGCTACTTGGATACTCATGACATTCCTGCTTTGCCTTGTTGTGCCTTTCTGTTCTTTTCTCTCTGAGCCAGAGCTACATTGGACTCACAGTTTATCTGTCTTGCCTTGTCATTTAGTGCAGATACAGACCCAAGAAGCTTGTCATGGTTGTCAGTCACATCAGGAGAGAAACCCTTCAGCCAGAGAGTCCTGGCACAGTGATACCAGCGCAGGAGCTTGGAAACATTCAGTCAGCACCTTGGAGTGGTCAGGTTCAAGATCAACTCCTTGTAAGGGATGAGGAGCTGAAATTCAGGTACCCCCACCACTTGTGTTGAATCTTGTTGCCATATTGTTTACTTCTGGAATAAGATAAAGAGAGCTAATGAGGGACATCAAAGTGGATCAGACAACTGGTGCAGATGGGGAAAAGGTATGTCATTCTTAGTGAATGAGTAGGCAGCACTCAGACCATACAGAGTTAGCGTGTGGAAGTTTGGGAGTGGTGAGATCGAATGAAGGAAGATGTTGCATACAATAGTGAGAATGGTAGAGAATGAGTTCAGTTGAGAGCTGGAAGCAGTGACACAGATTGAGTTGATGTGAGGTAGCAGAGAGAAGATGGTGGCACTCACCCTGGCAGAGGGGGGATGGGGGAGTGGAATCTTCCTTTTTGCAATGTCAGGCATTCCTCCGGGTCAAGGTGGCAAGGTGTACATACTGAAGTGGCAAAACTGGACCCACTGGCAGAGTATGGAGTTGTGACTTCCTCTGCCGGTCCTGGGAAGATGACAGTCCTCCTCTGCACCACCCATTCATCAGGAATTCTAGCTGACCATTTGCAATAGAGGGTGTCAAATTCCCCCTTATTTGCCATGTTTGGTACAAATGTCAGGAACCATGTAGGGCAGTTTCCAGACTTGAAACTTTAACTCTGTCTCTCTCCACAGATGCTACCAGAACTGCTGACTTTCTCCAATCACTCTCTGTTTGTTCATGATACAATTCTTTACCTCACCAACAAAGTTTTCATGTTAACCAAATTTGACAATCACAACCTAGTTCACTGTAAACACAGATTCATTGAACAATAGCAAAAATTCAGCATAGATTTGAATTCAAAGGAGATCAGAATGATTTTGCTATTGATGTTCAATAAGCATTGCAGAATATGTAATGCCACAGGATAGCATTATGAAATCTGACCCACTTTTCTCCTGATATGCACGTTTGTATATTTTCTAGTATGCATCATTTAATCAGCAACCACAGTTAACATTGGTTTCTGAGCTAAGTAAAAATTATATCTGGTACTGTTAACCCAGATGAGATCAGCTAACTAGAAGAATTGAAATTGTTTCTTCATTTACATTATGACTTATTATGGCACCATCTATTTGTTCTGCTCATGAACTGCTCAACAATTATTTGAAATAACTGATGGTAATGCTTAATAAAAACTGAAAGAACTACAGATGCTGGAAATCAGAAACAAAAACAGAAAAAGCTTAGTGGGTCTGGCAGCATCTGTGGACAGAAATTAGAGTTAATGTGTTGGGTCCAGTGACCCTACCTCAGAACTTTTTCATTAACTCTGGTTTCTCTCTCCAGATACTGCCAGACCTACTGAGCCTTTCCAGCAATTTCTATTTTTGTTGTTGCTGATAATACTGTTCTGATTGAAATCTGATGTTAGAACGCTGACCATAGATCATTGCCAATTTTTTCTTGGTATGTGTCTCACTTATATGATATTTTTAAAGTTCAAATGTATTTTATTTTTCTACAAAGATTAATCATTGCTAATATGTCATCCAATCATTCATGTGAAGGTATTACACATGTCGCATCTTCCTCCTGCACTACCCACTTGATATTTTGTTGATGAATTGTAGAATACAGTACTGGTTTGATTAAATTTGAGGCAATTTTTAAAAATTCTGTTTTAAGGATTTACTATATGTATAATAGTTCAGAAATACAAAATCCATTCATTAGAGCAGATTTTTCCATGACAATAATACAGCTACAGAATTATCTCATATGGGATATTACTTTTCAAATGGCATAAACCAAGTTATCAGTGCCAACAGAAATGTTAAGGTTATTTTTCTGGGATTTTAATGCTTTCATTTACCCATAGGAAGCAATGTCTGTTTTTTCCAGTCAACATGTAAAAGTACAACAGAAGTTATTTGTAACAACTATGTGGTATGTCATTGAATCTTGTTTTGATATTTTTATCTAGCTGGTATGCCTTTATTCAAATGATATCATTTTCTAGTTGATTTATCTTATATTAACAAAATATATTTTGCTTTCTGCAACATGACTTAAAGCTGCTTTCACTGGACTGCAGCTTTAATTCTGCATGCCAGTCCTTTTTCCATGGCAAAGTCAAAAGAAATTACTTTGTTTTATGATACTGATAGCATCAGTGTATTATTAAATTCCATGTAGTTGTCCATGCAGGGTAAACTGAACTCTTTAATGGAACATTTTCCACTTGATACAGAGCTAATGGCTCATTTAAAATCACTATGATCTAACGTTGATGTAAAAGATTTTTACAAAGCTAATTCTCATGCAATTCTGGGAAAGTCTGGTGACTGAAATTGCAGAACCGTGTGGGAAAGATTTTCAAGCAATACATTTGAAACAGCTGTTGTATCAGATGCTAAGCCAAAACATATTTTTAGGGTATGAAGGCTGGGTATTTGGAAATAACCCAGAATGTACTCATTGCAGACACTTGGGAAAACAAAAAAATCACAAGGACCTTGGTGGAATAGCCTCAATACTCAAAATATTGATGACATGATGATGTCCAAGTGACAGAACATGCTAGTATTTCGATTGTTGTGCCATTAAATCACAGGATAGAGGCTAACAAATGTGAATTGGGAAGATTCCTGATGAAGGACTATGCCTGAAATGTTGATTCTCCTGCTCCTTGGATGCTACCTGACCTGCTGTGCTTTTCCAGCACCACACTCTCAACTCTGATCACCATCATCTGCAGTCCTCACTTTTCAAAATTCAGACAGTGTCTGTTTTGTATCGCCACATACCCTTCTATTTTTCTCCAAATTCCAATTTCCCTTTTCTGATCTCTTTAGACCACATATTTGCTACAACGAAGAGAATTGCCTCAGTTGTACTTGGTCATAGTGCTTCTACTTAGTACATCGCAGCAACCTGATGATGAATCTTCCTCTGATTTTCCTTTCTGTCAAAGGGAATTGTTTTGCCTTCTCTTCTCAACTTCTTACGGTTGCATAATTGGATGATATGAGTTACACAATTGTATGGTCTATTGTATGTGTGCCTTGTCTTCAATCGAGTTCACCTTTAAGAAGACTGTATGCTGTGTGTATACTATGTGATGATTCTGCTTGCAGTTATCCTGATGTGAGTCTGCACACGAATCAGTTGGATTTTTTTGTAATGTCTGCTTCAGAAGTTATTATGTGTTTTGCTGATTTAAATAAGCTATCCACAGATCATTCGACTTGACCAGTGATTGATTATTAGATACTTGTCATCAACAAGTCATAGTTTATCATGAGCACACATTTATACAAATGTATGGTGCCACAAAGTAGAGCCCTACACAATGCATCCAAGAGTGTCAATGGCTTAATACTTTTCTATAGGGAAAAGAGGTTGTGTGATTTTGAGTCATTCTTACACACATCACAGCAGTTTATGTAAGAACAGAAATTAATCAAGGTTTGGGAGAAGTTTGTTCACCTGTATTCTCTGATAGAGAATGGTTTACGTGGTTATGGAAGATCTGATGATATTGAGAGCCAATAATGAAAAAGAAATAAGATAAGGGCTAAAATAAGATGATAATATTCAGATGATATTATCTCATAAATGAGCTAATATCCAATTGAAATGGACTACAATAAACAATAATATTATGACATATCAGTCTCAAGCTCTTCCGACTACTCTCATAATTGAAGTATCTCATCCTTGGAATGATTCTTAGGAATTCCTTATGCACTGAAATCCACCACTGCAAGAAAGGATTGTCTTCTTGCCATCATAGCAATCACATCCTCTATCAGTAACTTAGCATTGAAGCAAATAGGACATACATTACTGTCCAAGATCTGTAATACCAAATTATGATTTGTAGGATAGGAGTGATTCTTATTGGGGAATAGTGATCGTGTCACTGGATTAGGAATCCAGAATCCCAAACTATGTTTTTGGCCATGGGTTCAAATCCCATCCTGACATATTGTGAAATTTGAATTCAGCAAAAATCTGAAATGAAAAGCTAATCTAATGGCAACCATTGTTGATTATTTAAAAAAACCCATCTGATTCTCTAATGTGCTTTAAGGAAGGGAATCTCCGATGTCTCAGTCTACATGTGCCCAATAGCAATGTGACTAAAATTTAGTTGCCCTCTGGACAATTAGGGATGGGTAAAACATTTGAGTCTAGCCAGTGACACCCACTTCCCATGAACAAATTTTTTAAAATACAATACGATAGCTTTGGAGAAAATCAATCCCGATATATATGTCACAGGCCTATTTGGAAAGAAGATGACTGTTTGAGTACGTTCATTTCTGCGGTGTCCTTTGTGATCCGGCAAGATATCATGAATCTCAGACAGATAGGGATGAAAGGTTCACCAGCTGTGTGTGCATACCCATGGTTAAATGCCAGTAATACTCAGGCCGATAATGCTGGCTGTCTCTCTTGGAATATGCAGCAACTCCAGAGCAGCAGAAACTCTAAACTCTGTTAAATTTCTCATGATCTGAGATGCAGCAGTGGAAATTTTGGACTCAAATCTATTGCTGAAGTTTACAATATGTTTAAGGTTAGGATTTGGTATCTCCAATTTTGTTTTGAATTTCATGGCCATCATGGCAGAAAACATTGACTTCATGTCTCCTGGCAACCAATAATAATTTCTATAGTCTTTATTTGTGAATATCATCTCTTGCTATCAATCTTACTACTCAGTTCAGTGTCATCAAAGTAATCTATTCTCACAAGTATAAAACTCAGAACAGAAGTAGAACTGCAAGCACTGCTAAAACACAAATCTCTGTTTCCTTCCAGACTCCCCGTGGTGGTGCAAGTGTTCCAGCTTAACACCTTAAGTGGACAAATTAATTTTTCAATTTTCTAAATATACAGTTGTGTTCCCGCCTTCCTGCAACCTATGTTCTTGCAGGTAGTTGATGCCACAGGTTTAGAAGGTGCTGTTGAAGGAGGAGTCTTGGTGAGATGATGCAATGTATCTGATAGCTGATACACACTTCTGACACTATATTCATGCCATGGAGCAAGTGAATCTTTAAAGTGGCAAATAGGGTGCTGGAATGCTTGAATGTTGCTGGAGTTGACGTTATCCTGGTAAGTTGGAAATATTCTAATACAATTATGACATGTGCCTTGTAAATCGTCTACAGGTTTTAGGGAGAGAGGAGGTGAATTGTTTGGCATAAAATTTCTAATCTCTGACCTATTTTTGGAGCCTACTATTTGTTTGACTGGTTCAGTTATGCTTCTGGTTAATTGTATTGATGACAATGCTGTTTAATGTCAAGAAGAAAGAGTTAGATACTCTCTTGTTGGATAAAACTGAAAGAACTGTAGATACTGTAAATAGGGAACAAAAACAGAAGTTGCCGGAAAAGTTTCACAGGTCTGGCAGCATCTGTGAAGAAAAATAATGTTAACTTGGATTTTTCTTCACAGATGCTGCCAGACCTGCTGAGCTTTTCCATCAACTTCTGTTTTTTTCTCTCTCATGTTGGAGATGGATGGCCAGGCATTTGTCAGGTGTGAAAATTACTTGCTACCTGTCTGTCCAAGCCAGAGTACTGTCCAGGCCCTTCTGCATGTGCACACAAACCACTTAAGGATCTATGATGACAAGTGATGCTGAACATGTACATATTCATCAGCAAGCATTTTCACTTCTTGCCTTATGTTCAGAAAAGATTATTGATGAGTAAACTGAAAATGATCAAATCCAGGATACTGTGGAATTATTGAATCCCTCCCGTGCAGAAAAGACCATTTGGCCATCAGGTTTGCACTGACCCACAGAAGACCATCCCACCCACACCTATCCTGACACCCTATCTTTGTAATCCCACATTTACCATGGCTAACCCAATTATCTTGAGGAACCCCTACACCAGTGATCTAGGACTGTGATGATTGGACTCCAACAAGCACAACATTCATGCTAGATATAAATGTAATCAGTGGAGCAGAATCCAAGGAGTAGGAGGGTTGACATTTGGGAAATAAGCACTTCATCAGGAATGTGGAAGTGGAAGGGGGTTGAGATATAAATAAGAGGATGAGGTGGAGCTGGGGGAAAGGTAGCTGGGATGATAATAGGTCGATACAGGTGGGAGGCAATTGTGAAAGGTCAGTGGGGAGGCAATTGTGAAAGGTCAGATAGGTGGGAAGGAAGATGGACATGTAGGACAGGTCGAGAGGCAGTGCCAAGTTGGAGGGATACATCTGGAATGAGGTGGGGGTTGGGGCAGTGGGGAGGGGAGACTTGGAACCTGGTGAAGTCACTATTCATGTCATGTGGTTGTAGGGTACCGAGGAGGAAGATGAGGCATCCTTCCTCCAGTTGGCGGTTGGAAGACAGTTCATTGCCAGTTCTTCAGTGTCTGCAACCCAGACAAAATCCAGGCATAATTTGTTGCTCCATCTTATGACCAAAGAATTGTTATGTAATGCAGCCCAGTGATTCTGGTGGTGCCCAAACTGAGCATTAACGAGAGGTTAGTTGTGAGTAAATATTACTTGAAATTACTCCCATTATTTTGTGATGATTGAAAGTTTGACTGACAGACTAGTAATTGGGTTGATCAGATTTGTCCTCTTTTTTGTGACAGGCGTGCCTGGGAAATTTCCAGATTGTCAGGTAAATGTTCATGTTATAGTTGTACTGGAACCGTTTGGGTAGAGCACAGCAAATTCTGTAGCATATAGTTTTGGCAGTACTATTGGAAGTATTACCTTTAGCCTTTGCTGTACCTACTGCACAAAGCTATTTCTTGATATCACATGGAAAGAAGGTCTTTTGACTCAGCCTGTTTAGATGTGTTGTGTTAACAGCCTGAAGCAAAAGGACTTGAACCTGTTCCCCTGGGTCATATTACATGGAGTGAATCAAATAGGCTGCAGTCTGTCACTTGCAAGGATCAGGGGTTCAGGAGGAGACAAAGCTGGATCATCTACTTGGCACTTTTAGATGAATGGTTTTCTCCAATTACTTCAGCCTTATCATGGTTCCACAATCATTGAGGGTAGGGATGTCCACTGAGTTTCCTCTTCCCATGAACTGCTTAATTGCATATCACCATTAATGATTTGATTTGTTTACTCTGTTATCACTAGTTCTGTGCACAGCATGCTGCTTTTAATACTTCTCATGTATATAGTCCTGGATTGTAGCTTCAAGTCGATACCGAAATTCATGTGCTGGTCCTGGCATGCTCTCATAAACTCTTCATTCAACCAAGACTGGTTTTCCAGGCTAATGGTAAAGTAAGGGATGTGCCAAACCACAAAATATCCAAATCAAGCTCCCATGCAAGTTAGTTGCACTGTAAAAGAAACTCATTGCCTTTTTTGTTTGTCACCAAACATAGCTCAGTGGTGGTTCTCTTCCTTCTGAGTGCGAATGCCATATATTCAAGCCTCAGTAAGTAAATCTGAGTGAGAATGTCATATATTCAAGCCTCAGTAAGTAAATCTGAGTGAGAATGTCATATATTAAAGCCTCAGTAAGTAACTCTGAGTGAGAATGTCATATATTAAAGCCTCAGTAAGTAAATCTGAGTGAGAATGCCATATATTCAGGCCTCAGTAAGTAAATCTGAGTGAGAATGTCATATATTCAAGCCTCAGTAAGTAAATCTGAGTGAGAATGTCATATATTAAAGCCTCAGTAAGTAACTCTGAGTGAGAATGCCATATATTCAAGCCTCAGTAAGTAACTCTGAGTGAGAATGTCATATATTAAAGCCTCAGTAAGTAACTCTGAGTGAGAATGCCATATACTCAAGCCTCAGTAAGTAACTCTGAGTGAGAATGCCATATATTCAAGCCTCAGTAAGTAACTCTGAGTGAGAATGCCATATACTCAAGCCTCAGTAAGTAACTCTGAGTGAGAATGCCATATATTCAAGCCTCAGTAAGTAACTCTGAGTGAGAATGTCATATATTAAAGCCTCAGTAAGTAACTCTGAGTGAGAATGCCATATACTCAAGCCTCAGTAAGTAACTCTGAGTGAGAATGCCATATATTCAAGCCTCAGTAAGTAACTCTGAGTGAGAATGCCATATATTCAAGCCTCAGTAAGTAACTCTGAGTGAGAATGCCATATACTCAAGCCTCAGTAAGTAACTCTGAGTGAGAATGCCATATACTCAAGCCTCAGTAAGTAAATCTGAGTGAGAATGTCGTATATTCAGGCCTCAGTAAGTAAATCTGAGTGAGAATGTCATATATTCAAGCCTCAGTAAGTAAATCTGAGTGAGAATGTCGTATATTCAGGCCTCAGTAAGTAAATCTGAGTGGGAATGCCATATATTCAGTGATAAAATTTGCCTGATTGACTAATACTCAGGTCAAAAGCAATTCATACCAAGTTTCTTCAGTAACAGAAAAAGTACTTATATTATTGTAACATGCTTGATTTTAACACAAGCAGTGAAAAGAAAGGATTTCTAATTCATGCAATTAGACCCATACCCCTTCAAAACCAGAAATACACACGCTATATCAAGATTGTACAGACAATTATCAAATGGATTAACATTAATACTATGGGCAGAAAAGAAAACAGACAGGGTAAACAAGTTCCAAAAATCAAAAGTCCAGATCACAAAGTGGAAAAGTTACTTTGTTCACAGTCCTTTTGATTTTTGCAACAATACACCGTTAGCTGGATGGTCACCGTTGTTCTTGATTTGATATTTGATCAGGTGGATGTGACTCTTGTATGAATTTACTTGCTTTTAAGCTTTTTGGGGTTTTCAGTGAGAGAGGTGGATTCTTTCTGTCATCAGGTTCGAGTAGATTTTTCAGCTCTACGTACTGAAAGCTTTCTAACACTCCACAACTCAAAAACAAATCAAAGAGCTTTGTCGGGCAGAATTTCCTTAACTCAAAATATTCTTGGTACCATTCAGTCTTGAATTCTCTTCCTTACTGCTTCCAATAAGCAATGTTGTATTGTACAGCTCATCAATATGTAACACTTGATGTACCAGTTGCACAACTTTCCTTATACTCCACTTATAGTATTTCAATTTCAATTTCCATTTATGGTCCCACAAAATGAAAATATGTGCTCTCTTACAGGCACTACTTGTTTCATCAGATGGTTGTAAAAGATCCATTGGTGCTATGGAATAGACGTCTTTGCTTCCTGGTAACAATTTTCCTCAACCAACGCCTTGAAAGAGATGGTTTGATCAATTATTGAAATGCTTTTTAGGTATCATATTGTTATAATTGTGACTATCCATAAGAATAATCTCTCTAATTGCATGAAAATTACAATGAGATGTCCAGCAATCATAAAATACACCATCTGTACTGCAGATATCACTCAATAGACATATGTTGTACAAAAAAGAATTGGCCAGTTTGAGCTCTGTTCAAAGCGTCAATTACCTGCAAATTAGTGCCTGTCTGGAGAGATAGAAGAACTTTTCTGAAAGCATGTTCTTTCTCTCTCGGCAGGGATCTTTTAATTCACACAGAGAGATATTTCTTTTACTGATATTATTTTGGCACACATTAATGAGTATAAGAAGGAGTGAAGCAGAAACACCAGGAAAAAAAAAGGATGGCAAGCTTCAGAAGGTGGCAATTAACCCTGAAAGGAATCAAGGAAGATACCCTGGAGGAGATGTATGCAAACCATAGGGCCTACACGATGAGCTCACTGAACTTTACTCACTGATTCTTAACACAGCATTGTAGGAAACAAGGGACCATTCGGCAAAACACGCAGTCAACTATCACTGCATTGACCATAACAGGTGGAGTAGGATACTGCTGGAGTGAAGTCTTTATGAATGTACAAGTATTTTGTTTGCAGCGACTTACCTTGTGGGTGGAATTTTTCTATTTTCATTTGTGGTAAGATTGGAGGTGGGAAGAACATTTAAAAATTCTGGGTTGTGTTGGATCAGATCCCCTCCTTACCCCTCCCTGTCACACACAATTTCCTGCCTCTGCTAAAGTTAAGTTCTGTGCAGGAAGGCATATGGTTGATCTTCCAACCCCACTGCCAATTGAGGCCTGCCCCACTGCTTGAATTAATCCAGTTGTGGTAGGTTAAACCATGAAAGACGCTTGTCACTTCAGATGAGGGAGGTGTGTCCCTCGATTAAAGGTGATCAATCAGTGCCCGATTGAGGGCCTGGATATCAGGATGGTTTGGAGGTGTGAGGTCACTTCTAGGAAGTCATCTGCAGTTCTGTGACTCTGTTAGGGGTGGGCAAAAAGGTGGCAGCTATACTTATGGCATCAGTCACAGCCTCTCAGTGGTACTGCTGAGTCTGAATTGTTGGCCTCTTACTACATCACCCCAAACCCCTTCCCTCAGCCCTGAGGGATTCTGAATCCAGGGGAAGTTCCACCTATAGCTTATGGTTCAAGGGCCTTCTGAAAAGACACAACAATGGTAGTGTGCCAAGAAAAACCTTTGACACCTTAACAATATTCCAGCCAATTTATCAAATATCTCAAACCCAGCAAGTGCAATTTTATCATGCTCCTATTAGTGCAGGTGAGTTTAAAATTAATGTTCACCTCTTGAATACTATTAGATACTCAATTATCATGCAATTAACAACCGCAGCCTGAATTTGAAAGCATTAAGTTACAGCTGGAGACAAGTACAATTTAATCAGGCTGCCATGTATAATTGCATAAGGCAGACCACATGCGCACAGTTTTCCAGGATTAATAAATTTATCTTATACCCATGGATCCCAGGAACTACATGAAAGAGCTATGGGCATTGCATCCATTGCTGGATTCTCCCAAATGCAGCATTTAGTTGACTGCACACATACAGCTACTGCCAACATGCACAGAATCCATATGAAATATATAGGGCTTCATTTCCACTGGCAGCTGTTCATGTATGGAGGTACAGTAGGGCAGTTACTAAGCGCTGGCCAGTATTCCAGTATGCCCGAAACATCAATTTTCCTGCTCCTCAGATACTGCCTGACTTGCTGTGCTTTACCGGCACCACTCTAATCTTAACTCTGATCTCCAGCATCACTTACGCACAGTATTCCAGAAGCCTGAATGTAAATTCAAAAGTCCCCATGGCAGATTGATCATTTGTATTCAGCTTAAAAAAGGCTGCTATCAATAAAAGTGGCGACAAAGCTACCAGCTACCAGCAATAAAATCCTAACTGTTACAAAATGCCCTTTAGCCGAAGGAAGCTTTGCAATCTTACTCAGCGTGGCATGACAGTTTAGTCTAAAAGCCGGCATTGTGGGTAGAGATAAGTTCTACCCATTTCAACAATATCCACATCCAAGGAATGAATGACAAAGGAATGTGTCCAATTCTGTTTAGATCTCACATTGCCAAATCATTAATTACGGGCAACATTTCGAAGAGCTGAGCTGACTGCCTGGATAATCCCAGATACAGCAATAGTCACAATATTTGATAGGGATCTTTATTCTGTAATTATTCTGATGCATTGACTATTTGGAGTTTTATTTTCAGCCCAAATAAGATGTTGAGGTGAGTAATGGTTTGTCTGTTCCTGTCTACCTGAGAAAAATCAGCCAATGGCAAGTAGATTCAGGCAATGAACTTCAATTTGCTTTACGCACCCACTAAATTTGTCACCCGTCATCCTCACCTTTGTTATTCAGGTAGCCGTTGAACTGGTCTTGCACTGCATCCAAATTCTGTAGATTTGCTTTCTCCTGAAACATCTGCTTGCACATCTGTCTGCCACCTGAAAGTTATTGAGCATCTGTCCCCTGGACTCTTATCACCTTCACTAAGGTCCACAACCCCTAAAAGGGGATGTTCTGGAAGAAGACAGTTTTCAGCTAGAGTTTGAAGTTTGCAGCAAAAATAAGTCTGAAAATAAAGGAAACTACTTCTTGCAAGGTTACAGCAAACAATGTTAGACTTTTATTCCAGCTGTGTTTTTTTTTGAAAGAACTACTATTACAGAGACAAAACTGGCTGTGGAGGTAAAGAAAATGGCTAACTGGAGAGAGAGAGACTCTTAGAATGTCACACCTATGGATGTCATATTCTTTACAGGGGGATAAGGCAAATCAAAACAGACCAAACTGTGGTGTCTTGTGGTTACAGACATAATGAGGAGCTAATGATCCCTTGCTCAACAATATACCATTAACTATGGATTACCTTCTAAAATGCAGGCAGATTTTGCATTTTCCCCTTTGAACAATGCATAAGGACAGGGGTTAAAAAGTCAATTTCAAATTTACTGGAGTGGGCTAGTGTGTCTAAAAATCTTCATGTTTATCAGCCTGGGCTAGACTGTTAACATACTATGAAGGTCACAGTAGAAGAACTATTCCTTAGTCATCCCTGTGTAACAGGTCAAGACTCTCTCATTCTAAATGCTGGAAGTTAACTAGTGAGCAGCCAGTTGAAAGGAAACCAGACAATAAAATAACTTTTTCTAAATATCTGAATGCCAGAATGCAAATACAATTGAAAGGAAACAGAACTACAGAATCTCAATTTATCTGCAAAACTAAGGATGATGAAACCCACTGTTTGTTAACTGCTGTTTATGCTTTCAATTGCCTGCACTGAACCAGTCCCAATGTTCAATTATTCACACTTCACAAATACTTCAGAAATTGATCTGCATATTTTTTCTTTAATTTGTGTTATTTGGACTCACCTCTTATTTCTAAATTGTGCGTATGCATGTGATGTTAACATTTTCCCTCACATATAGTAATTAATAAACTCATTCTTTTTGTTAATTAAAAAAAACTTATTAAGTTGGCTCCTTTTCAAACATAAGCTCTTTTGAGTCTGGGAGAATCGTCTCCATAAGGAAAGTGATCCATTATAAATTAACTTTCATGCAACAACCAAAATGATGGGTGAATGACGAAAGGAGTTGAAAATGTGTTGCTGGAAAAGCACAGCAGGTCAGGCAGCATCCAAGGAGCAGGAGAATCGACGTTTCGGGCATAAACCCTTCTTCAGGAATGACGAAAGGAGCCAGTTCATTCCTCCTTACCCAGGAGCTATGGAGTGCCCTGTCTGGAGCTAGAATGAATTGGGGAATCTTACCTGGGGTCTGGTCATAATAACACACCACTTCAGATCTGCTGTCTAATGTAGATTTCAGATCAGAAGTTGTCAACATTGCAAATGTGTAGGGAACCTGCCTGTGAATTCAGTTGAGACCTGATGATCAATGGATTCAGGTCTCTCACTGGTGCTATTAATTGGCTGCCCTCATCATTTAGCATCACATAGCATTTGATAAGTCCCTTGCAGAAAATGTTAGCTTCACATATCTCTTTTGCTTTCTTTGTTTTCATCATTTATTCTTCAGACAAACTTTACCTCTGCCACACATTCTTTATGAAACTTGGTGTAATGCTTTGAGTTTCTTTTGTTCAGCTAAAGTCATTAAATTGCAGGTTAATTTAAAATTTTTACTTAGTGTCAGTAGCAAGTCATTGTATAATGAATAGCATCTCTACAAATTGAACTCCCAGTGCATGGAATGATCACTTGATTTACACAACCTAAGAAATGTACCCTAAATGATGATTTTGTTTTCATTTGTTTCCTTCTCTATCTCAGGGATAGGAATGAGACAGATATGCAACTGGAATGAATTGTTTAACTAATGCAGTTTTTCAGGAGATTTCTAAATTTGAAGCTCATCCCCACTATAATTTAGATCTACTCACATAATTTAGATTCCAACAACCAACAGAAAGAGCAGATTAGCTCTGAGTCTCTTATTCTACACGTCAATGTAATAATAACTGTGAGAAACTAGATCTATACTTAAACAAAATCATTGCAGCTAGCAGCTGACAAAAATCTAACATATGACAGACACAGCTCCTTTGTACAAATCAAGAAAATAAATGATATGAAAATAAAGCAACACGTGTTCTATCAAGCAAGTTCAATAGTGTGCTTCCTGTCACTTTCCTCATTGCTTTCATGATTAATTTATCTTAAACACAATGAGAGTTCATATAATAAATCATAAATGTTAGTATGTCATTATTTAAAAACCTTTAGTAGCCTTTATTTGGAAATAAAACACTTTGTGTCAATGATGAAGTGTTGCAGTTTTAATGGCTGACTGCCAATGTGATTCGGGTTTGGGTATTTTACATTAGGTTTCATATATTTTAGTTAATGCTGCTGTGAACAGCAGCAAATTGTATTTACATGTAGAATTGAAGATGCATCACAGGGGTGTAATCAAACAAACTTGTCATGTTGTTTGACAATTTAGCAATTTCATACATAATCAAGATGTTACTGCACAAACTAAGTAACACTTTGTGGAGATTGTTATCATCTGGATCAGGCTCAAGAGGCTAAATGGCCTATTCCTGCTCTTAGTTCATATACAGTATAAACCTACTTTTGAGGTTTTTTTCTGCCAGTACAATGAAGCCATTTTGATTAGCTTCTAGTTTTAAGGTAATTGTAGCTAAATTGTTCACAAGAACAAAGTTTATCTTTGCTGCATAAACTTGACAAGAGATTGTGATGGAGACAGTTAACACCCACTGACCAGAATTTACATCCAAGGAAATTGTGTAGTCATGAGCTCCACAGGATTTGAGAGGAGAGTGATAGCCATAAATGGTCACCCGTCCTGCAGTGTAATTTTACGTTGATGGAAAGGTTACAAAGAAAGGATCAAGAGATGACTGAAGGACCACTTTAAAAATAGAAGAGCTCAAGGGAAATCCTTGAAGAAGCAGAATTGAAATTATAGAGAGAAAGGAGAATAATCTAAGAGAAATCTGTAAAAAATTGAATTCTCATATTAAAGAAATGGGGAACTTTAATTATTTCACAAATATTGGTGCTAATTTACACCCAGCAAATTTATATTGAAGAGGCTACTCTTAGAAATATTTATTAATAGCACATAACACTCTCTGTAAATTAAAACATTGGCATGTGTTTCTCATTAAATATTTATATACATTGGCTTCAGGCCTGATACCCGACAATGCTGCCAACACATAAAAATATTTAGCCGTAACACTTTTGGAGCAGTAGTCACAGGGGAAAGTTAATGGCCCATGTAAACAATTAGTGTTCCCAAAGCATGGCTCTATGCATCTCCCATGCATTTCCCAACATATTTGGATTTATTTTCATTATATTGCAAGTGGTCACTGGTCATAGCAGAAATGAGGCAACAAAATCAAAAATGCAAAGCATGTACAAAATAATTACATTTAGATTTAGTTTTCATTTAAGTAGCTTTCTTCTTATTTTTTTTATTTTTTACCTTTTGAGATCAGCAACTGAAGATGGGGCTCACTGGTCTCTGAGATTATTGGAGCCCAATTTGTTTTGTTCCTTCTCTAGGTACAATGAACAATTTTCAATGGTGGTGTGATCAACTGTGGTACTCCACCATCATCACAGAACAGGAATTTGACCTGTTGCCTTCCTTGGTGGTCTTTGCTTGTGCCTTATCACACAATGTATGTAAGGTGTAAAGCCCCCTCAAATGGCAGTTGTGCATAAATTGCAATTAACTCAGCAGTGTATGGGCAGTCAAATATTTACTTCTAATCTTTGACATTAATGAAAGTTGAATGATATTGTAAGAAAAACTGGAACATCTCTCAAAAATCTGACATCTCTAACATTGTCAGATCATGATGTGGAGGTGCACATGGTTCGACAAAGTTAAAAATCACACCTGTAGTCCAACAGGTTTATCTGGAAGTACAAGTTTTCAGGGCGCTACCTGATGAAGGAGCAGTGCTGTGAAAGCTTGTACCTCCAAATATACTTTTTGGACTAGAACCTGGTGCTGTGTGATTTTTAACATTGTGAGACCTAACATCTGGTCCTCCTCAAACTCTTTGTAAAAATGTCAATAATATCAATGTAACCTGTAATTAGTTACTAATGTGCAATAAACTTTATCTTGTTAACTACAAGAAACTCTGCTGGTGTTTTTTTTTAAATTTACTTATGGGATGTGGATGGCACTAGCTGTTCAGCATTTATTGCCTGCCCCTAGTGGCTATTGAGAAGGTGATGGTGAGCTGCAGTCCAGAGGTGCTGTAGGTTGACCCACAATGTCCATAGGGAGGGAATTCCATTTAGACCAGGAAGTGGTTTTCCTTGAGTATGTAAAACCAAGTAGGTTGTGCAGTTTCTTATGCTTAAATAAGATGGTGGCAGCAATCTTCATCATTAGCAGCAGCTCATAGAAAACAGTGAGTGTCTATTGTCACATTACACTCATCACCAGACCACAACCCTTAAAACATAATGATTCAAAAGACTCGTGGACATGATGGAGATCTCAGTTGCCAGCTGGAGAGCTGGATGAGTGATGGTGAGGGGAGATCCCTGGGTACATCCTAGGGGAGGGGAGATCAACAGCAATAGCAGAGAAGTAGCTCTTATTGCGCAACCTCCTCAAAGTAGGTACCTTTGATCAGGCCCTGAGTCCTTTTAGACAATAACACCTCTCCTCCCAAGTTATGAGCCTACAAGGCACACTTCATGGGTTTTCTTGTTATGGTGTCCATACGACAAGCCTACCATCCATCACTGGTTTGATTCCAGTAATAGTGGGATAAGCCACTTAAGTGAGCATTCCTGCTATGCCTTAACCAAAGTGGAGACATGACAGTGCAGGGCCACACCCACAGTCTTTCAGCTCAACTAAATATCCCTCACCCGCCACATCGTGGGGGGAAAGATTCCAGACATTACTTGTGAGTTTTCATAAGGAAGTATGAAAAATATAATTAAGAGGAGAACATGAGATGAATATAGAAATAATAGTTCTTCAGTTGAATCTGATTGAGGGGATCATGTTCCAATTGGCTTTTAGACATATCCTTTATAGTGTCACTGCCGATGATGAAATATACAGTGATCAAGTGGCTATTTGAGATGATGACAAAGAACATAGATAAACTGCAGTAATGGAAGAGAAGCTAATGTTGTAAATACATTAAAATTATTTTAAAATTAAATTGAATGAAGAGCCTGTAAGATTAACATTAATTAAAATGTCAATGAGCATTTGTGTATAAACATATTAAAGTAACATTCTCTTGTTCCCTTATCTCATTTTAAAATATTCTTCCTTTCTTTTGCTTCCTTAAATTTGTGACCAACAAGGACAGATGATTTCTCTCTTTCCTGTCATCACAGTCAATTTGTGTCTTTTTGAGAGCAGAGGAGAGGAAAGTCTGTGTTGCACAGCACACACTGTCCCAGGCCTATTTGCTTTCATTTATTTTTGTACAAACATCCAACTCTGACCATCTATGGATAATACTGGACCCAAATCTGTCCCACTAATCAGTGCCGTGATGCTGAGTCATGTCAAAGGCATAACACCAGCAAATCATGCTGCCTTCATGTCTCTTGTGCCATTTGGCACTATTTCACTAAAATCTGCATATTTTCTGCTTAGGGATCCTTTCATATTTGATCTTTTTGTAACCAATTAGATGCTGTACTGCTTGTTTCCTAATTTCTATACTTGTTCATGACTTGTAATTTGAAAATACTAACTACCACTGTTTAATCTGTTCCCAAAGCTGTTAATTTAGAAGGTCATAGTCCATCCATTTGGCTAAAGATATTCCTGGACTCATTAAATTATCTTACTGTAATTTAATGCATTTGACTTACAAAGCAGGACGTGTATTTCCTCTCTAAAACCCTTATTTTCCTGTACAATGAATTGCATTTGTCTTATTTATGTGTCAACATTGTCAGATTAAGTTCTTTCATGTCAATGCCATGGTTGAGAATTCCATTTGCAGTCTTGTTAACACCAGGACCACTCTAATGTTTGCGATCGATTGCTCAATTCTATCAGAATTTATAGCAATGTCAAATATATCTCTTTAAACCAGCATTTTTAAAACTAAGTAAGTGATTCATTTTGGTTTGCATTTTAAATTAGAAGTTTTCTTTGCTCATAAATTTGTTTCATTCCTTGCCTTCCCTGGTGTCCCATGTTTTTCAGGTATCCAGAAGACATCCAAACCATATAGCCTGTTTTTAGACAGTTTCAAAATATTGGCAATCTGAACAAGCTGTTTCTGCTTATACTTCTGCTAACAATGTTGTTGCTCATGTACTGTAATTCCAGTTGGTCTAGCTTGCTCTTCTGTGCCAGCTCTGTGCTGCCCTACCTGCTGATCCACCTTCTGTCAGCAGTTTTCCTCCTACCTACACATTCTCTAATGGTCTATCATGTTCCTGGACCCTGCTTCTTCTGTTGTCCCAGTGATTCTGTTTGCCCAGCAGGCTGCTCTACTTTCAGCCATTGTGTTCCAAACTACTTCCCCTTGGTTGCTTTCCCTACTGGTTTTGCATGTTTGACTGATCCAGGTCAGCCCATTCTTTAGGAACCCGCTGGCCTTGCCAGCAATAGTCATGTCCCATGAAAGAATTAGAAAAAAACATGGCTAACCACTGCTATTTATAATTATACTTCTTAATTTGTGCATTAGTCACTTTGTCTCCAGGTCTGCTGAGTTAAATAATACTGTTTGCTGGTAGATCATAACTTTATTCCCACTTGTTTCAATTTTTGAGTTCTGACAAGCTGACGGAATAGAGATTTTCTCATGGGTCCCATATTGCCCTGTTCCAATAACTTCCCATGATTCCCTTCTACCTCTGGCTTCATCCTCAAGTGGCACCATGTTTGACCTCTTGCTTCACTTCAATTTTGTTTTGATCTTTCTTCCTCAGATCACAGTCCAATTTCAAAAGATCCTCTGCCTTTAGTTATAATTGGTCTGTGCATGGTTATTGACTGACCAGTATTTATCTCAATCAGCATTGCTGAAAAAGATAATCTGGCCAATATCATATTACTGCTTGTGCATTCCTACTGTGTAAATTTTACAAAGAGTACTCCATTGGCTGTAAAATAGTTGGGACAACTAAATGTTATCAGAGATGCTACATAAATGAAGTTTCTACTTCTGTTACTTCTGCTTTTACTCTTTATGTTTTTTACAGTTTAAGACAATTTTAAAATAATTTTTATACAATAATTGATGGTCATAGCCACTGAAGGACTGATGAAAATCCCAGAATAGCATTTATTAAATTTAGAATATGATACATTCAGCCTCTATGAGTCAATGGCCTGACACAACATCAATATCCTTCTTGCCAAAAGCAGCAGCCTTTGACTCACTGTGACAACATCATGGCCTTCTTTTGTGATTTTTGAATGTTTTATTTCTGTAAAGGCTCGCCATTGTAAATGGCATGCAATCTGCAGGACTTGGCTTGTAGTTTTGCAACTTCTGAAGTCCACCTCATTATCATCACTATCATGTCCTAAAATCACCATTATAAAATAACATGGACAATTACATACTTAACTTACATTTATTAATATCCACTGTGTTTTACTGTGATGTGCTTTCATGTGCCTTAAAATTAAAACATTCAAAATTAGAAATGACTGTTAATGTTGGGTTTGAATGCTTTGTATAGCTATGATTTAAATCATTGCCTTTGTTAAAAGAATGGACAGAGGAATAACATGAGCATTTACGTACTGATATTGGCAAATATATAATTTGTAAATAGAGCATTTGTTTGAGGGAAGTTTTGAATGGCTCCTCCAAATCATAAATAATCACCAAGGTGACAAAGGTGGGGCTTTGAGTCAAAGCAACTGGAATTTAAGACAATAATGTGATATTTTGAAAAATGTATTTACATTTACACGAGAAATGACCGCCTGGAGAATCATTAAGCACCTATTAACACTTTAATGACCTTGTAGCGCTCCTTAAGGAGGTTGTCCAACTTTTTGTTAGTGCATGATCCAATGTTAATTGTGAGTACGCAAATAGTTGCTGATGATTTCAAGTGCAATAAGATATAAAAGCTTTTGTTGTTCATTTGCTACTGAAATTTGAAAATGACTTCTGAAACATATTGGGTGATTGTCAAAATTCACAAAAAAATTATTAATGTTTAATCTGGAAAATTGTTGATGACGTTGTGGTATTTTCCCAGATGACCATTGTTAGCTCTTTGTGGTATCTGTCACTTCTACCAGTATGTGGAACTGGATGAGGGTTTTCTGAGGTACTTTGGTCGCAACCAGTCCTTCTTTGACTCTGTTTTGTCTTGGGCTTGGCAAGTGATTAGTCATAAATCATATACCACTGAAGAATGTCTGTAGAAGGGGCATTGTTCTTAGATAACAAGAAGATTTATTGTATGATAGCTCCATTGGCTGGATTGTAGATTTGCAGAGCAGTGTGATGCCAGCAGCGTAGATTCAATTCTCATCACCGGTTTGAGGTTACCATGAAGGACTCTCCTTGTCAACCTCACTTGCCTCGCCTGAGGTCTGGTGACCCTCAGGTTAAATCAGCACCAATCACCACTCTCTAGCGAGACAGCAGCCCTATGGTCTGGTAAAACTATGGTGACACAATATACATTATGGCAAGAATTATAACTACGTTTGTTCAGGTTTAATTGCTAGGACCTTAAGGAGATTATGCTGATACATTAACTCCATCTAAAACAACTCTATGTCATGATCCATAGGTTTAGGTGACATCAGTAGAGGGTGCACTGATGTAAGTTAACATTAACCTCTTCAGAACCATTGTCTTATACACCTTTCCCCCAAAAACCTTTCTCACCATTGTTAAAATATTATTGACTCATGTATATAAGTTTGTCATATTTACCATGACCGTATATCTCATAAAGTCTCTGATTTCAAGAATGCAAGTTGTCTGAATATTTCACACTTTTCTCAGAATGCACTGTCTTTGGATTTGGAAGAATTGTTGGTCTCTTACCTAAGGAGTTTTATCCATGATTTTGATCTGTGGATTATTTGACACTTCAAGATCTTTTATCTTATAGGTATCCTTTGCAGAGGACAATGCTCTTTGTGAAATTTTTGTTGGTCCATTATCTTATCAAGCAATCACTTAGTTTCCAAGATGTTTTAGGGCAGACATTTTCTTCTTCTTCTTCAACGTGTCCAGGATCTGTAGACATTTTTCTGGCTGTCATGGAATTGCATGCTGCATTAGCTCTTTTGTATTGTGATTAGGCTGGGCATCTTCGGTAACCCATTGTGGCTGTTTGAAATCTCAAAGAATTGGTTTCATCAGACAACCAGTCATGTTGCCAGAAGGTTCCTGTTCACTTCGCACCATTTCTGGCACTGATACTGACTTCTGTTTTAGAAAACAACAGGTTGAAGTCTGTGACTTTCTCTGTGTTGACAATATTCAATTTTAGGCTAATGTAAGTGATGTCACTAGATTATTTCTTCTGTTTGGATTCTGCCATACATCTGCGAAGTCCAGTAAACTCTTCTACTGGTTATTGCCTAATTGCTAGTTCAATAATAGTTTGTTTATGGATTAGCAATTTGACAACTGTTGAGAACCAATAGTGCTCTATGAGGTTGGTTGATCTCTTCCAAGTGTACTGATAAATTTGAGATCAAGACATATGCAGATTCAAAAATGAAATTTAATAATTGCATGGAACACACATTTTAATATCTGTTATATGCATTGTATTGTAATTTAATTTGTAGCATTCCCATGCTGCTGAAGTTATTTGACCAGTGCCATGTAGATTATCTCTGTAGGCTGTAACTTTTGCTTCTTCAGCCAATATACGGATAGAAAAATAGCACACCCAAATAAAGCACAAAACCAACAGGATGTTCATTAATTAGATAGGTTTTGTCTTTCTAACTTATGTGAATTAGTTAGTTCCTCCAGATATGCCTCAGGTCCCTTCTCCAATGGAGAGATCTCATTAAATGGATATATTTTTTCTAATGGTTGTGGCTGTTCTATTGTGTAGTCTTCTTAATGTATGTGATATCCTGTACTTCTGCTGTTCTGAAACTACAATGTCTGACCTACAATTTTGCAACTTAAGCACTCCTTAGTGATGGTTGGATGTTGTCTATGTCTATGAGCCCTTGCTGTCCTGCAGTGCTGACACTGGATTTTTGCATCAGGTGTTTGGTGTGTTCTTTGTTTAGGTTGTCATTTGCCTTTTTAAGAGTGTCAATTTCTTATAACATTATTGTCTCTATTGCCCTCCTGAGGTAGTGATGATATTCTCTTCTCAGGATCTGGTCTATAACTTTTTTTAGCTTCTGTTTCCAGTATCAGTTGAACCACTTTCTGTAAAATGTAATCTTCCAACAATGATTCTGTTGCCCAAATTCTAATTTCATTGCTTCATAGTTTTCCATGAATCTATTGAGACTGTTAATGAAATGGTTTCCTTGAATCTGAACTCTTCTGTTAAATATGGCTTGTTCAAGAATTTTATTTGTTCTTAAAATGAGAATTATCAAAAGCTTTTAGGGCATGTTGAAAACTGTCTACACTTTGTTTTGTCTGTTATTAGGGAAACATCATTATACAATGTCAGGGCTATACTGTAAAGCCTCTCTGGACTGGTCCAGGCATCTAAACCTCATCTTCAAGACACCTATGTTCTGTTTCACTATGTGCCTGATGGAAGCGTGGGCAGCATTCTACCTTCTTTCTGTGTCAAAATTTCTTAAAGGTTTCATGAGCAATGATGGTAGGTGGCACTCATTATCTCTGAGCAATCATCTATATATGGAAAGGAGGTAGCTACCTGTAAGTTTTTTAGTAAGGAAAAGTTATGGCAGCTCACAGTATATCTGATTATAATTGGTGCCAGATTATTTGAACATGAAGAGATTGGAAATCG